>NC_056725.1:433198972-433271472 GCF_019279795.1 Protopterus annectens
TGTTAGCAAAATATGTTCTTCATCTTCTGGTATTGTATAGTCCTTTGAATATATTTTAGTATTGCTGGTTCATCTATATTTGGACATCAAACCCTATTTTGATTGATAGTTTTTTGAAATATAAGTTCCAAACAACATCTCTCCAAAACCGTAGGAGAAAAAATTTAAAAAAAACAAAGAAATCTTTTTTTGCTGGGGCAAGCTGTCATTTGAGATCCTGTCTCCAACTCCCCTTAAATTACTTATATAATTTCCTTGGTCACACCATAGTGGAGAAAAGGGCAAAAACCCTTCAGAACTGCTCATGAAGTACACACTAGTCAGCAAACAAACATACCGCACCATTAAGTTTTTGAAAACATGAGCAGCAACTGAAGTTGCCTCAGTGAGGCATGAATAAGTATTATTGTTCAAGTTACCATCTTGAACCTAAATGTGGTGTCATTACTCAGTGCTTTCACTGCCAAGTTATACAAAATACATTTCTTTAGTGGTAAAGTACATTTTCTAACATATAGCTGTCAAAACAACTTTACAATACATGAAAGTACAACTCATATGGGACATATGAATTTGCAGCATTCTACAAACAACAGCAAACTAATGCACCTTGTACATAGATTGACTAAGGGGTGACATTACCTTCAAAGGCAGCAGGTATGGCTGTGACAGTCCAGGAAAACCAAATGCAATGCACGAGTCCTTTGTGGGAACCCCCCCCCCATTAAAATTGCTGCCATTAAATTAAACTTGAAAACAAATGTTGAATACCAAAGTGATTGTGTCCAGATTGTTGTAACACTTTCAAGAATACCCATCATTTTTAGCTCAGTTTACCTTGTGTGTTCATCCAAGCACTACAGTTCACAAAACAAAAGTAGTACCCAACCCTTCTTAAAACCTGATCCCCCAGCAGCAGATACTGCTGGATATTCCAAACTGATGGTTTCCTATGCAGACTTTAATAAGCCTGTCCTTCTGTATGGGTAACATGGAGGTTTTTGGGAACAGTATCATTTTTTAATTTTACCCCCAACATCTTTCACATATTTCCACTGGGATTGGTCACTTCCTCAATTTCAAATCCTTTTATTAAGAGATACTAAAGGGTGCCTAGTACAACAGTAACCTGTATTTCAAAACAGAAAAAAAATCATCCTTCACTAACTGCTTAACCAGTTATACTTTGTTTGTTTGGGTCTTTCGGCTTTTCCTGGTTAGGGGTCGCCAGAGCAGAACTCTGGTCTGCTAATGATTGGCAGTTGATTTTTACATACCGGCTTGCCAGGCCTGACATACAACCTTCAACAAAGGTACGCCCATTTATGCATGTCTCCACACAGAAGATGCTCTAGCTGAGAATCAAACCGGACAGTGTCTTACTGTGAGGCAACAACGCTACCGCAGCACCACTTATCATTAAGAAATAAGTCGTCTCCCCATCCATGCACTTTGCAGTTTGCCATGCCTAGGTGTAAGTGCATCAGAGGTGCCCAATTACTCAGTGCTAACCTATCTCAGTATTGGAAATGGTAGATGGGTAGCCATGAAGTGCCTCATTAGAAAAATAACATACCTGATCTTGTTTATTTCTTACATTAAAGCAAAGAAAATACTTCATTGCTTACCCCTCAGTTCCCTTCTACTGAAACAATTATGGTCATTTAACTGCCCGAATATGAAAGTATTTTTTATTAGAATTCTTAAGACCAGAAGTCTAATTTGTAACATTTTGTCTAAAAGCATTATATTTTTAATCTACTGCATGTGTGGATTAAGAAAGAATTTATATTTATATCCAGACTAGAAAAAATACTCAGTTTAGATTACAACCATAGGACTCAGTATGTTGCACTTATAATGGAAATGCTACCCTGGACTGCTTTTGAGATATTTTATTTAGAGTTTCTGTCACCACTTTAGTCATTCAGATATAACAATAAAAATATTGCACATAGTGAGATACAAGTCATGTTAGTATTGTAATGGACTGGATTCTTAGCACACACACACTAAAATTTATGCTTATCCTTTGAAGAAAAATTGAGTAAAGCATTATTGTAGCACTCTATTGATGAGGATGTTGTTGCTTGATTTTCAGAAATTGTGCAGTTCAATATGATGATGACCTCTGAGTGGCTCAAAGCCCAACTGATTTGTGCTGATGCATAACCAGATTGCCAGACAGATATCTGCACTATGGACCAAGTACGGCATGCAGGTGTCTGGACCAGTACTATTAGGCACATAGGTCATAGGTCATAGACTGAATCACATATATCTCAGTGAGCTCTATGTAATGAATGAAGTACAGACTGGTGTCTGAGTGCCCGTCTCCTTTGTAACAATGCACTGACTACTGAGATGTATAGCATTGTTACTGCAAGAAAGCAGCATACACAGTACAGTAGCCTCTATGGCCTACAACATAGCAGTGCTGGTAACCTTTAATGAAAAAGACATAGGAAATGAGCCTTCTTTGTAAATCACACTGGCACCACTCGACAGAGTCCCTGCATGCTGTAGGTAACAGGTGCAGTAAATGTTAGGAAACTTTCAACTACATGTAAACTGCAAAAACCATGGAAAGAACAAAGGTGTTCAAAATTAAAAAAAAAATCAGTCTGCAGGAAATGTAAAGAAAATCACAATTTATTAAGCAGGAGACTGTAAAGTGGTGACGGGGAAAGTGTAGTTAGGCAGCATAGAATGGTGGGTTGTAGGATGATGTTGGTGATCAAGAAGAGGAGGACAAGTGTGAGAGCAGTGCCAAGGATCAAATGGTGGAAGTTGAAAAGGGGTGATTGTGAGGTGGAGTTCAGGGAAGAGTTAAAACAGGCACTGGGGGGCAGTGAAGTGTTACCAAATAGCTGGGTAACTGCAGCAGAGATGGTAAGTGAGACAGCTAGAAAGGTGCATGGTGTGACATCTGGACAGAGGAAGGAGGACAAGGAGACCTGGTGGTGGAGTGAAGAAGTACAGGAGAGTATACAGAGGAAGAGGCTGGCAAAGAAGTGGGTTGTCAGAGAGATGAAGAAAGTAGACAGGGGTATAAGGAGATGAGGAGCATGGCAAAGAGAGAGGTGGCGAAGGCTAAGGATAAGGCATATGGAGAGTTGTATAAAAGGTTGGACACTAAAGAGGGAGAAAAGGACCTGTACCAATTGGCTAGACAGAGGGACCGAGCTGGGAAAGATGTACAGCAGGTAAGGGTGATAAAGGATAATGAGGGAAACATACTCACAAGAGAGGAGAGTGTGTTGACCAGATGGAAAGAGTACTTTGAGGGGCTGATGAATGAAGAGAATGAGAGAGAGAGAATGTTGGATGATGTGGGGATAGAGAGTCAGGAAGTGAAACAGATTAGCAAGGAGGAAGTAAGGACAGCTATGAAGAGGATGAAGAATGGAAAGGCTGTTGGTCCAGATGACATACCAGTGGAAGCATGGAGGTGCTTAGGAGAAATGGCAGTGGAGTTTTTAACCAGATTGTTTAATGAAATCTTGGAAGGTCAGGGGATGCCTGAGGAGTGGAGAAAAGTGTTTTGGTGCCTATTTTTAAGAATAAGGGTGATGTGCAGAGCTGTAGTAACTACAGAGGGATAAAACTGATCGGTCACAGCTTGAAGTTTCGGGAAAGAGTAGTGGAAGCTAGGTTAAGAAGTGAGGTGATGATTAGTGACCAGCAGTATGGTTTCATGCTGGGAAAGAGCACTACAGATGCAATGTTTGCACTGAGTGTGTTGATGGAAAAATATAGAGAATGTCAGAAGAAGTTGCATTGTGTCTTTGTGGACTTGGAAAAGGCATATGATAGGGTGCCTAGAGAGGAGTTGTGGTATTGTATGAGGAAGTCAGGAGTTGTAGAGAAGTATGTAATAGTGGTACAGGATATGTATCAGGGTAGTGTAACAATGGTGAAGTCTGCAGTGGGAGTGACAGATGCATTTAAGGTGGAGGTGGGATTACATCAAAGATCATCTCTGAGCCCTTTCTTATTTGCAATGGTGATGGGCAGGTGGACAGACGAGATCAGACAGGAGGCCCCATGATCTATGATGTTTGCAGATGACATTGTGATCTGTAGTGAGAGTAGGGACCAGGTTGAGGAGACCCTGGAGAGGTGGAGATATGCTCTAGAGAGGAGAAAAATGAAGGTCAGCAGGGCTAAGACAGAATATATATGTGTGTAAATGAGAGGGAGGGTAGAGGAATGGTGAGGATGCAGGGAGTAGAGGTGGTGAAGGTGGATGAGTTTAAGTATTTGGAATCAACAGTTCAGAGTAATGGTGAGTATGGAAGAGAGGTGAAGAAGAGAGTACAGGCAGGGTGGCATGGATGGAGAAGACTGTCAGGAATGATTTGTGACAGATTGGTACCAGTAAGAGTGAAAGGGAAGGTCTACAAGAGGGTAGTGAGACCAGTTATGTTATATGGGCTGGAGAGAGTGGCACTGACAAAAAGGCAGGAGTCAGAGCTGGAAATAACAGAGTTAAAGATGTTAAGATTTGCACTGGGTGTGACAAGGATGGACAGGATTAGGAATCAGTATATTAGAGGGTCAGCTCAGGTTGGACGGTTTGGAGACTAAGTCAGAGAGGTGAGATTGCGTTAGTTTGGACATGTGCTGAGGAGGAATGCTGGGTATAGTGGGAAACGGATGCTAAGGATGGAGCTGCCAGGTAAGAGGAAAACAGGAAGGCCTAAGATAAGGTTTATGGATGTGGTGAGAGAGGACATGCAGGTGGTTGGTGTGACAGAGCAAGAATGCAGAGGACAGGAAGAAATGGAAACAGATGATCCGCTGTGGCGACCCCTAACGAGAACAGCTGAAAGAGAAGAGATTAAGCACGTTCATTCCCTGTAGAAAGAACTTCTACAGAATGAAGGTATACAACATGTCTAGGGTTATGTTTAGTCATTGAATAGACTAAACATCGAAAGTGTAGTCATCAAATGCAAATCTGCGAATGTTCATACATTGAACTTTTACTTCATTGAACCTGTGAGATGGGGAAATTATCTAGTTGGCCAACTGTCCCTGTCTCAGACAAGGCAGTATTTTAAACCCCTTTTCTCCACTGTAGTGCAGTCTCGGAGTTGGTATATATAGTTGGGGGGTGTGGAAAGCAAATCCCCCCACCTGAGTGGGTTTGAAATACTGCCATGTGTAAGATGGGAAGTGTTGGTTACTTTCCCTGTTTCACAGGTTTGATGAAGGAAAGGTCTAGTGAATGAACATTCACTGATTTGTGTTTGATGATTAGCCATTTGATGTTTAGTCCATTTGATGACTTAAGATATACCCACACACCTAACCCCCTTTAAATAAACACATGATAAATTCATGAAATATGACAGACTACTTGTTCAATCTATTATGTCTCTCTTTTAAAATAGGTCTACCTGTTTTAAAAGCAAGACATACTAGATTGAACAAGTAGCCTGTCATATTCAGGTCTTGTGGGATTTCAGCATTCAGTAAATTCTGCCAGTGTAGTTCTCTGTTTAAAAGTAAAACTTTTTAAAATGTTTGTACATGAGGAAGTGCTTAAATAGTGCATTGGTGTTATCATCCTTCCAGATACTTCTAAAATGTTCATATAGGCATTTGTTCAGTCTGTGCTCTGTTTAACAAACATAAAATGCTGGACAATGTGAACATAGGGCAATGCAGAGTACTAACAGTATTACAACAGGAATTACTTGCACAGAGTGTTTACTTTAGGATAATTATGCACAACCATATTTAGTCATTCAAATATAATGTGGCAGTAGGAACAAGCACCACACTTCTTCAACACAGTTCTTCCACTTTTGGTATTCCTAGTGTTGCTACACTAAGAAATACATTTGATGTTACAGGCAGATTTGTAAATGAAACTGGAAGTTGGCCCCAGTTTCTGAGGATCAGGATTGTAATTAACAACCAAGTTACAGTTCCTCTCCATAGTGTCCCGCAGCCTTCCTCAGTTAATAAAATGTGAAAGAAGCATGGTTCTGGAAGAGATGTCTGTCTTGCTCTGAATTTTGCCCCACAGTGGATTATTCAGAACAGGTGCATATTTGTTACCCTCACTAGATTTAACCAAGACCAACATTTCATCAATTAGCTTAGGGGGATACTTGCTGTTGACAAACATTGCTCTCAAGTGAATAAACTGTGCACAAATTTTTTCTTCTTTTGAGATCAACCTGCAACGATGTATGTACTGCCCTTTTACGATACTTTTTTTCTGAATAAATGTGTGTGCATTATCAAAATGCAGAATACTATTAGAAAACATACTTTGCCTGTGCAGGTCAGATTCATAGCACTCCTTATTCACATTCCTGTATAACAAGATTTCTAGAAAAAGCAATACAAATTCTTCCACTTTCAATGTAAACTCCAAAAAGTCAGTGGAAATCTTCAGCTATTCCTTGAACTCTGTGAGAATATTCTTAGCCCCATGCCAAACAAAAAAGATGTCATCAAAAAACGTCTGCATGCAAATTGTCTACAGTGTTTGTGTGGCTGGTAGCTTAGTTTGCCTTTTAAAATGCAGAGAACTATTTTGCAATTTAGTTTAAAGCATATATCATCACTCTTTGCTCACTCAGAAAAGTAATTTTGTGAGTATTAAGCAAAGATGCTTTATAATCTCAGAGGGCTAGTAACGTCACTTTAAAAATGCAGAAAAGTTTAGAAGCATTTATGTATGCTTTGGACCTTCTGTGTCAGATTCTGCTAAACGAATCAAAAGAGATGCAGCTTCTTAATATTTAAACATCATTAGCTCTCTTAAATTATTAAGTGCCAGTTTGCTTTCGTGCCAAAAAGTGATCAATGTGTAGAAAGGCACTGAGGGAATTAAAGGTCCCAGGGTCAGTTAGTTGACAGCACATATGAAGTATAGTGATGTGAGAAACTCCCTAGTGTTAACTCTGCAATTAGAACACATTCTGAGGTTTCCCATAGAAAAAAAGCTTGCTTTAAAGTAGTAAGTGTTATTCTATCAGTTTTCAATTATTGCAGAAGTTTGTTTTTAATTAAGCAACCATTGCAGGCTCGTCTTCCCCCAGGGCTTAAATTGCCTCATTCTGCTTGGCTGGAGATTTTTTTTCTTGCTATGTAAGCATCATCGGTCTGCTTTCTGTGTTTTATTCTGAAGACTGTCATTTTAAAATGGATATTTTAATTAAACAGAAAATGTAAACTTTCCATTGTCATTTACAAGGCTGTTTAAATTGATATCTGAAAGTTTCTGGCTGCATAGTGAGTTTTGATATTACACATCTATGGCTGCCCAGAACCTGTATCTTCAAGTCACCTAACATATTCTTTGCTATAGTTGACAGTCTGCTAGGAAGTCAGAAAACATCAGCCTGGTATGGTAATACAGGCTTTGCCTTTCATTGCACTTGGTATATCCCATAATATGATTATGTGTTTGTGGAAGTTTTCCAGCATAGCATGAGCTTGTGAAACAAAGTTTCATTTGCAGACTGTTGAAGTATGACAGAAAGCTGTTTGATTTCCTAGAGCTGCAGCCACAGTTGCTTTCATTGCCTGGATTGCATGCACCAGGATAAGAGATTATTCTTTGATTCCCACATCTGCCTGATTAGTGTCTGTTGTTTGTGTCCCAGAACAGTGCATTCACAGATTGTATGCTGACTTTAGCAGTATTAAAGGGAAAGCCTGTCATTTAGTTTTATATTCAGTGCAGGCAAAAACATTCAGAGCTACAAAGTGAGTGCACTGAAACACAAGCACATCTGTTTATCACTTTGCGATATATTATATTCTAATTCCATGATATGAAGCAAAGAAAAACAGGTTACCTTTACAAAGTTGCTGTGTGAGGACTTACATTTTGAGGCTTTCACCAAGGAAATGCCATATGTTACAAAATTCGTCATGAAAGGGAAACAGACTGGGTTATGTAATATATGACCTCTGCTTTGAATGGTAGTACGTTAATTGATTGAGATGGACAGAGAAAGATATGTTTTCAGGTTCCCAAATGTATAAAATGCAGGAATGCTCAGAATTGTTCAGCAGCACAGTACAAAGCAGCAAGTCAATGCATTTTTATGCAGTTGCTTTATTCAGGTATTATCGCAGGGGTATAATGAGGTGCAGGTCTACATTCGTTATGTTTGAGTGCAGATTTTGGATATTTGATCTCTGCATCATAATATAGTGGTATGAGCCCCAGAGAAGTACAGGGAGAGCCTGTGGGCAGTCATCAGAGGAGTGAATTGTAAGCAGATTACAAATGTTTGCTCAGGTCCTTGATTACTGAAGCAAGTCTTTTATTCCCTCCTTATAGTGGCATCAGTGATCGGGGGCTGTCTGAAAAGACTGCACTTCTGCTCTAATGCAATAATCTTCACAACTGATTCAAGCTCAAAGAAACACATTCACAGAGCTGAAGTTAGTATTAGCAAGGAACATAGTGTTACATTACTGTCATGTGAGCTAAATGGATTGTGTGGTCAGTGTAGTGCCAGTCCAAGGTTTCATTCCTCGTACTTCTCAACTGTCCAGATTTTAGCAGAATGCCCAGATTTATGCCTCCTACTTTTGGTCTGTCCCTCATAAAATTTTTGTTCTTCTGGCAAATCTAGGAGGATTTAAATTACTAAATAATGACATACATTTGTGTTTTAGTCTTCAAATCTTCAGAAAATGCATGCTAACATAAATCTTGTTAACTCTGTGAACATTTTAAGTTTATATGAGCAATTTTTAAAATCTGTCCCTATTTTTGGGCCTTTGTCCCCACATTATTTTAGGCTTTGTCCAGATTTCTTGTGTTAATGTTATTCCTAGCATAGCTCTCAACTTCTTAGTCCTAGAAATCTGGATAAAGCCTGACAAAATGGGGGGACAAAGACCCAAAATAAGGATAGATTTGTTCTTATAGACATAGAAAGTTGCTACAATAACAGAGTTTGTGTTAACATGCATTTTCTGAAGGATTTGAAGTCTGAAACTGAAATGTATGTCATTATTTAGTGACTTCAGTCCTCAGATCATCCCAGTGATTTGCCAGAAAATCACAAATGTTATGAGGAACAAACTAAAAATATGAGGCCAAATTCTGGACATTCTGTGAAAATCTGGACAGTTAAGAGGTATGATTCCTAGATCAGTGTAGTACAAATGAGCTGCAGTAACGATCTGTGCAGTCAGAAATTACTTTAATTCCTTGCAGATCAGGTATGACAGAGATTTCTCAACTTCTGATCCACTCTCTGATAGAAAGCGGAAGTATCAATATCAAATTTAAGTCTGCTTGACTATCAGGTCAGTGAAGGGGGAATGGCACAGGTCTGCTAACAACAATGTTAGGTCCCATTTGGCCCTTAGATCAATGTACTGCAACATCATAGTTTACACCCCAAATCTATACTGCAAAACATGGCAGTTAAAATCTTAATTCAGTACAGCGTGGAACAGCGGTATTCATTCCACATATTTTCAGGAGTATAATCCTGCCATATTTGTGATATTAAAGCTATACCATTTTTGATCAATTGAATTTAAGGATCAATGCAGTAAGAAATTATTCATCCAGAAAGAAACTGTTTTTTTTTTTCTTTGTTATTATGCTAAGTCTAATTGCTTTTAAAATAGTGCAAGAAAGGTAATCATGTAAATTGACAATATTCACAATGCCAGATCCTGGAATCTGCAGCATGAATGACTGAAATTCCAGGTTTATATATACTATGTCCTGCATTACTATTTCTTTGCTATTTCATTTTTTAAACCTATGATGGCCTCAGAGTTGGTATATATAAGTTTGAGGGGTGTGGTCGGCTTGTTCTTCACAATAGGTAATGCAGCAGAGCTCGCCCACAGAAAACAAATATTCATTTTTCTCTTGTATTTTTGCTTTTTTATCATCTTTGTACTCAGCATTGTGAGTCCTGACATTTCAGAAGGGAGCCAGCAGGAAGATTTTGTTTGAATTTGAAATAACAGGGAACAATAAGATTTTGTTGCCACTAGTGTAATGAAAGATATGTTTTTAATAGTCAAGTTTAAACAGTGTTTATATTTGTGTAAAGACAGAATGATCAAAGGTTACATGCATTTTTTTTCATTCTCTGATTACCCACTTGATCCAGCTTGGGGTCACAGGGGAGTCAGGGCCTATCCTGATGCTTATTGGGTATAAGGCAAATGAACTAATCCTGAACAGCGAGTTAACTAACTCTGAGCCATACACACTCACTTACTCTTGTACATGTTGCTTATACCTATGGGAAATGTACAGAAATGAAAATTCACCTATAGCTCATTTCCGTAATGTGCAACACCTGACAAAAATACAGTGATACAGTGAGGATGTTCAGACTCCACACAGAAGGCACTTCATCAAGGAAATGAAGTAGGAAACCAAGTGTTGTGAGTCAACACGTCGACTGTGTCACTGGGTACACAACTATCTTCTTCAATAGTGCAGTGTTATTTCAAGTTGAGGTTTTGCCACTACAATTCTATTGAGACAAATATGTTGTGACAAATGTTTAAATTTTCAGTGTTTGTAGATGAGAAATTCAAAGCATAGCTCAAGTTATTTAAGAATTTGTAAGTATTTAATCCAGGATTGAGTACTACAGCTTCAAGCCTGATATTGAATTGATTCTTAAATATCTTCAAATTATTTGATTTCCTTACAAAAAGTGGCATGATATTCCACATCATTTCCGACTAATTTGGAAAAATGAGTAAATAGTTGTTGTTTTAGACGGTGGAATTCACACAAATAAACTGTTATTTCTAGTATTGTACTTGCGTTTGATAAAAAAAATGATGCCCGGTGTTGCAGCCATAACATCATTACTTAGGCACTTATATGCCAAAACGATGACGCTCGTTCTGTATGCTCGAAATTTCAAAAGTTGATCATATGGTCTCAGCCATGTGGGAATCAGCTTTTTGAAATTTCGATCATGTGTAGGGGACCCATTATATATATATATATATATATATATATATATATATATATATATATATATATCAAATGCACTTTTGTTGTCCTATCCTGATGATCCTGGTATCACGTGGAAATCTTTGTGCACATTATCACAGCTCATTATAATAAAGCTCAGAGATCACTGTGTAGGTTATAACTGTTGATCATGCTACTATATAAGTCCTCTGTGTAAGTTATCAATGCTGGTCATGTTACTATGTTACTATGTGAGATCACAGTGGAGGTTATCAAGTCTAATCATGTTATCATGTTACTATGTGGAGATCACAACATAGGTTATCAAGGTCTGTCATGTTAGTATGTTACTATGTGGGATCACAGTGGAGGTTATCAAGTCTAATCATGTTATCATGTTACTATGTGGAGATCACAACATAGGTTATCAAGGTCTGTCATGTTAGTATGTTACTATGTGGGATCACAGTGGAGGTTATCAAGTCTAATCATGTTATCATGTTACTATGTGGAGATCACAACATAGGTTATCAAGGTCTGTCATGTTAGTATGTTACTATGTGGGATCACAGTGGAGGTTATCAAGGTCCGTCATGTTAGTATGTTACTATGTGGGATCACAGTGGAGGTTATCAAAGTCCGTCATGTTACTATGTTACTATGTGGGATCACAGTGGAGGTTATCAAGGTCCGTCATGTTAGTATGCTACTATGTGGGATCACAGTGGAGGGTATCAAGGCTGATCATGTAACTGTGCTGCTATGTGGAGATTACGGTGCAGGTTATCAATGGTCCCCAAGTTATTATGTTTCTGTCTGGAGATCACAATAGAGGTTATCAGTGCTGATGATGTTATTATGTTACTATACAGAAATCACAGTGGAGGTAATTGATGTTGATCATGTTACTATATAGAGATCACAATGGAATGGCAGTCACCAATGCTGACCGTGCTACTCTGTGGAGATCTCAGTGCAGGTTATCAATGAGTAAGTTGCTGCATGCTCCATTACTCATTACAATTTCCTTTGTGTGATTGCTCTACAGTTTGCCAAGCCATTTTGGTGCAATTTTTGTACTTGCCACCACACTATACTTAAGCAAGATAGTCTTAAGTCTTGCATTAGGTTTTATGAGCTACATAATATATTGCTATTAATTTCTTAAACATACTGCATTATTTTTTGTGTTATCTTTGGCTATCTCTCCTATTGTGCTCCCTCAGTAATGTACTAGGCATATTCTGCAATACTGTCTTTGTTAGGACCATCTCTGCAGGCATTTCCCTGTTGCTGAAGGTCTCACCAGATAAACAATAATACTGTCACTAAGAAGGTCATTAATTAAGCTGCCCTGTTGACTAAGGTATTGACCTTTGAAGTATGACATTTTCCTCTGTGAGAGAATATCACTAATTGTTTTCCCAGTAAGAAACGTTGGCAGCAAGATTATCAGACAGGGATTACTTCCTTGCTTTGATGACATACATTTTCTGTCAGCAATAATTGGCTGCATGACACAATTATCAGAGCACAGCGTGACACTGAAAAGTATAAAAAGTATGAACAATTTCACAGGGAAAAAAAACCATCAAGAATCTCCAAGAAAATGCAGCATTCTTTGTAGGGGAAGTTCACCCATTTGTGCATCCACCTTGCTACTATATGTGCTGCCCCTGCAAATGCTGTACATAGGTGCCATATATAGGGTGAAATGTATTTAAAGTTGTTATAAAACAGAACATTAAATGACATATAGGTTCATAGGTTCATAGGTTGGTACTGGGCTATCTGCCCGAAGGCATATATTAGCCCAGCCACATTGTGTGGTATTCACCGCCCCTTTAATAGTTCCCTAGACCCTTGTACTAGCAGCTAGTACCCTTGGTCCCTATCTAGTAGTGCTGTTGATGTGATCCCTGGTGTGAACTTTCTGTTACCCATCTGCTCATCAAGGTTCTCCTTGAAGAGTGATAGTGAGGGGCTCTGTCTTATGTAGATCGGGACCCTGTTCCATAGTAAAGGAAGTCTCTGTGAAGGGAATCTATCCCTCCAGCATGTTCTATTCATTGTTGTGTTGAGGTTTATATCCCTAGAGCATGTAGCTCGAGTAGATTTGGTTTTACTAAGATGGAGCATGTTCAACAATTCTGGGTTGGACATGGCTCTGTACGTTAGACAGAGTTCGCCTCTGAGAAAGCAGTATGCAACAGAGAACAGTCTTAGCTTTTTCAATCGTGCTGCATAGGGCAACTGTTTGAGGCCAGTAATCCTCTTGGTTAGGTACCTCTGTGGTCTCTCCAGCTGCCGGAGATGTCTAGCCAGGTACATTCCAACTGGTGCATTGTACTCAATAATGGGTCTGATGAGGGAAGAGTAGAGGGGCACCATTACATCCTTAGATCTTGATGCGAACCCTTTCGTGATCAGATGGGTCACATAGAAGGATTTTCTAACCACTTTGGCAACATGGTTATCAAAGGAAAGCTGGCTATCTACTTGGGTCCCTAGATCCCTTATTTCTTCTTCAAGCAAACTTTCAAAGATAGAGATAAGGTGAAGAGTCTGGGAGGACCGGTTTAAAGAATTACAATCCCAAGAAAGGGAAAGCTCATCTCTGATCTTCCTCACAGTAGATCTCACTAAGCAATCTATTTAGTGTTTGACAGCAAACTTAATCTCAGCTTGAAGGCTTTGAAAATAAGATATTTTGAGATCCCTTCACAGTGCAGAGCACTCTGGCCTGGATGCCTCATCAAACCTGGATGAATGGTTTTTAGCTCAGAATTTGTAGTTTATTGGCCATTTTGGGCTAATTTCTATCCCTTTTATCTTCCTGCTATAAAAACTCACTTTTGCCCGTTTTTTGTGCTTTTATCAGCTCGGCAAGAACCTGCCCAGGTGATCTACAGAGTCTTATGCAGCAGAAGGAGAAAAGAGATACTTTGGTTTTATTTAAGTACTTTTTTAGCTTGTTTCTTGTTAGAAATTGCTAATTCTACCTAAACACTTGGTTTCTAGCATTTATTTGATAGAAAAAAGCCTTTTTCAACTGTTTAATTGTACTTATTTACTGTTTTGCACTTTAAACTCTTTTTTTTAGAGCATTTAAACTGTTTTAACTGTTGTAGGCCATTTTTCTGTGTTTTAAAGTAATTATTTTATCTTAACTGCCTTAAACTCAAAAAAAAAAAGCTATCCTATACTTGTTTCCCGCCTTTCTGAAGCTAGTATAGTCCAGTTTTCAGAGTTTGCTGAATCCAGGACTGTTTTGTAGTTCCTCTGTTGGCCCATACCTTACTTTGATAGAAAAAAGTGTCTCTGTTCACCAGTGAGAGTGGGGAGCTTTGAGCAGCCTATCTGTCCCTGGAGGAGTGGTTTTTAGCTCAGAATTTGTAGTTTATTGGCCATTTTGGGCTACTTTCTATCCCTTTTATCTTCCTGCTATAAAAACCCACTTTTGCATGTTTTTTGCCCTTGTATCAGCTCAGCAAGAACCTGCCCAGGAGATCTGTAGAGTCCTACAGCAGCAGAAGGAGAAAAGAGAGACTTTGGTTTAATTTAACTAGTTTTTTGGCTTGTTTCTTGTTAAAAATTGCTAATTCTGCCTAAACGCTCGGTTTCTAGCATTTATTTGATACAAAAAAGCCTTTTTCAACTGTTTAATTGCACTTATTTACTGTTTTGCACTTTAAACTCATTTTTTTAGATCATTTAAATTGTTTTAATTGTTGTAGGCTACACACTCAAGTGCGATGACCGTTTTTCTGTGTTTTAAAGTAATTATTTTGTCTTAACTGCTTTAAACTCTAAAAAAAAAAAAAAAAAAAAAGCTGTCCTATACTTGTTTCCCACCTTTCTGAAGCTAGTATAGTCCAGTTTTCAGAGTTTGCTGAATCCAGGACTGTTTTGTAGTTCCTGTGTTGGCCCATACTTCACTTGAATAGAAGGAAGATGTCCTTCGTGGTTCACTGTTGCAGTCATGACTGTAGGGTTCTTCCTGCCAGCAGCAGCCCTCGATCGGCCAGAATCCCAGAGTCTGGATTGGGCATCAGCTGAGGTCGCTTTTATCCTGACGTCAATGCGCCAGGAAGTATAAAGACCTCAGCCGATGCCATTACCCCAGTCTTTCTTGCCGTGCAGTGCCCTGAGCAGTTCGCTGATGCCGGTTGGCCTACTCCTGTCTGTTTTTGGATTTACTTCCAGGATTTTTCATTTTGTAAGATAAGTACCCCATTGGGGAGGTCTTTTTCTTGCTCCAGTCAGATATCAAAAAAAGTTAATAATTGTATTTCTTGTGGGAAACAAATACCTCATAGGGATTTTCACTCTTATTGTATTCCCTGCCTGGGGCCTGACCACGACGTTGCTAATTGTGGGTTTTGTGCTAGATTTAATCAGCGTACTATTAGGCGTAGGTACAACTTTGCCTTCTACTATTTTGGTAAAAGGTTTAATTATAATATGTCTTCGGATTCTTTTCCGGCTTCTGGTGTGTGTAAGAGGCACAAAGATAAAGACAGGCCTCCGAGGTCCAAAGCAGAGGATATTACTCAGTTATTGCCAGTTGCTGGTTCGTCTGTCATCAGTGAGGCACCTTTGCAGCCCCTGTCGTCTGCCTCTTTTGAACCAACTGCCTGTACCAAATCCGGTGTGGAGCTGATAGGGCCTTCAGGATTGCCAGGGAATGGACCTTCGGATACTACTCCCTCAGTTGGGTCCGGAGCCGGTAGGCAGGTACCGGCTTCTGAGGGTGTTTTCAGGCCTTCACAGCTTCATGCAAATATGGATTCAGTTTTGCATTCTAAGACAATGACTAAGGCTCCAACTAAAAAGAAATGGCAAGCACAGACGCCTTTTGATCAGGGTCCTAGGCCTCAAAGGCAGCTGCTTAGGATGGCTGAAGATTTGTTATCTACTATCAGGGGTTCTCATCCCCCTCCTGACAAAAAGCCTAGATTACAGACCGATTATGATTCTTCAGACCAAATTTCTGTTTCTTCTGCTTCTTCCCTTGAGCACAATTGTTCCTTTCCTCCTTTTGAGGATTCTGATGCTGAAGATTCCTTTCCTTCAGTCTCTCCTTCTGTGGATTATTCTTTTGGTGAAACTTTGCATGATATTTGGGAGCATTTTCACTGGGAAGGGCAGGAATTCTCTGAAACCAAGAAAAGGCTTAGGGATTTTCTTCTTCTCCCTCAGCATAAGCCTCTTACTATTCCTCCTGTATTGGACGTTGTAGATGTTTTTTCAGAAGCTTCCCTCTCTCCTGATTCTTTTCCCCCTACTCTGGTCAAACCAGATAGGTATTATAGGGTTCCAGATTCTCACAAGTTTCTTTTTAAGAGTTTTTCACCTGATCCGGAAACAATTTCTCAGGGCCCTAAGGGTGTTAAGGCGGCCTCTGCTAAACATCCTATTCCCTCTGACCGAGAGTCCAGGGCTTTGGAAAGATGGGGTAAAAAAGTTTATACTTCTGCTACATTGTCTATTAGAGCTTTGAACTGTCAATTTCATATGCTAAAGTATCAGCAATACCTTTTGTCTGTATTTAAACAAAAGATGCCAGCTGTTTCTATTGGTGCGGATGACAAGGAGTTACAGGATTTATTGCATGCTATTGAACAAGTGGGTAAACATACCCTGCATTGTGGTTTTGATTCTTTGGAAGCTTCTTGTAGGGCTGCGACAACTGGTGCAGTTATTAGAAGACATGCTTGGTTAAAGGAACAAAGCTTGCTGGATCAGGTTAAAGCCAAACTTTTTGATGCCCCTTTGCAGAACGATGTTTTGTTTGGGGCCAAAGCTGAAGAGGTATTAAAGAAAATGGAGGACAAAGCCAAATCTATGCAGATGGTTAAGGATTTTCTACAGGTGCAACCTCCGAGATTTAGCAGGCACTGGCCAGCTAAACCTTGGTCCTTTCCGAGCTCGGACAGGCCTCAGAGAAGCAGATTCATGCGTTCCAGAGGTAGGGGACAGGCACAAACCCTTTTTAGGAATAGGCAGTGGCCTGCCCCCTCTCCCAAAGGTGGTGAAGATAAGTCTCAACCCTACCGGAAACAGTCTTTATGACTCTCCCTTTCTGGTTCCAGGGGCTCCTCTCCTGGAAGCACCTTTGAGAGGAAAGATTTCTCTTTTTTATCAAAATTCGGGCCGCATAACCCGGGACAAATGGGTTCTGGACACAGTCTCAAGGGGTTACAGATTTCATTTCCACACCTTGCCAAGACTGAACGGTTGGCCAGATCTGCCGAATCATCAATGGGCAGAGGCACAACTGCAGGTTCAGTCCCTCTTAGCTATGAGGGCCATAGAATTGGTACCAAATTTAGAAATGGGGCAAGGTTTTTATTCAAGACTTTTCCTGGTTCCCAGGAAGGAAAATTCGTGAAGACCAATCCTGGACCTTTCCATACTAAACACCTTCCTAGATGTACCAAAATTCAAGATGCTCACTCTGCAGCAGCTGCTGCCTATATTGGGCAAGAACGCTTGGATGGTGACTCTGGACTTACAGGAAGCTTACCTGCATATTCCTATACGGCGAGAGTGCAGAAGGTATCTGAGATTCAAAGTGGGCTCGAAGCATTACCAGTTCTCTGTGCTGCCCTTTGGCTTATCTACTGCACCCAGGGTCTTTACAAAGTGCCTGGCACCAGTAATGGCATTTTGCAGACAGAAGGGGGATTCAAATATACCCTTATCTGGACGACTGTCTTATTCAAGCGGATGACAAAGACACTTTACTTCAGCATCTAGCTTTTGTGCAGCATCTTCTACAGTACCTCAGATTCACAGTGAATCTAAAGAAGTCAAATCTGGTGCCCACACAACAAATTACTTTCCTGGGTGCTCTTCTGAGTACTACAACCCAGATGGCTTCCTTGACACCTGACAAAAAAGTGCAACTGGCTTCTTCTTTCCAACACCTGGCTTCAATGAAACAGCTGACTGCAAGAAAGGTTCTGCAGGCTTTAGGTTACATGGCTTCCTGCATTCTCCTAATACCATATGCAAGACTGCATATGAGGAAACTACAGTGGTACCTCAAGAGTGTGTGGTCTCAGCATTACCACAGTTTGGAAACAGTGATCACGATTTTGCCTTGTCTACAGCAAGAGTTTCTTTGGTGGGCCGAAGCCTGTCTCCAGAACAAGGGGAGGCCTTTTTGTCCTCCACCACCCAACCACGTTCTGACAATGGATGCTTCAGATTATGCCTGGGGAGCCCACGTACACGGGAGATGTCTTCAGGGTGTTTGAACAAAGGAGCAAATTCACCTGCACATAAATTTGAAGGAGATGCTCACTGTACAGAATGCTCTGATAGCCTTCAGGGACTTTCTTCTACCAGGGCAATTGTTGATAAAGATGGACAACACTACAGTGATGTGGTACATAAACAAGCAGGGGGGCTCTCACTCTTACCCCCTGTGCAGGTTAGCCATGGTTCTGTGGTACACTGCACTGACCTGCAGAGTCCACTTACAGGCACAATTCCTGCCAGGAAAAGACAACACTCTGGCAGACACATTGAGCAGGACACTTTCGGATCCACACGAATGGATGTTGGATGTTCGGATATTCAGGATGATAGTACAGGCTTGGGGATGTCCAGACACAGATCTTTTTGCATCCCCTCGGAATCATCAACTTCCAACATTCTGCACCAGGACCTACCACAAACTAGCATGGCAAGTGGATGCCCTCTCATTCAGTTGGAAACACCTCTCAGTATATGCTTTTCCTCCTTTTCCTCTTCTACCTCGGGTACTTCTGAAAATAAAACAGGACAGACCGCAAATTATTTTACTGGCTCCCAATTGGCCTCAACAATTCTGGTATTCCACTCTGATGAACCTAGTTCAGGAGCCTCCCTGGATTCTGCCTCAAATCCCTCATCTACTGTCTCAACAGGATGGCCGGATCCTGCACAGTCATGTCAAAACTCTGAATCTAGCTGCCTGGCGGATCCAGGGTCTGTAAACACCTCTACTCTTTCCAGACAGGTAATGGATGTAATCCTTGAAGCTAGACGGCCCAGCACTAGGAAATCTTATGCAGGTAAATGGAAAAGATTTTGCTCCTGGAATCAGGTCCAAGGTGGTGATTCTACTGTTCCGAACATTCCTCTGATTTTAAAGTATCTGGCAGAGTTGTTACATACGGGCCTATCTTTTTCATCTATCATGCTTCATGCTTCTGCTATTTCTGCACATTACAATACGGATCCTCTGATTTTTTCTCATCCATTACTTAAACAATTTCTTAGAGGGGCTAAGAATGTTCAGCCCCCTATAAGAGCACCTGTTCCCACTTGGGATCTTAACTATGTTTTGGAAAAATTAACCTTGTCTCCTTTTGAACCTGCAGCTTCCACAGATTTAAAATTTTTGTCTTGGAAACTGCTTTTCTTTTAGCTATAACCTCTGCTAGAAGAATTTCAGAATTGCAAGCACTCATGGCTGTGGAACCCTTCATTATTTTTCATCAGGACAGGGTTTCCCTAAGGACTAATCCCACCTTTATGCCTAAGGTGGTTTCGGCAGTGGCCTTGAATCAGACTATTCATTTGCCTACTTTTTATCCTAATCCTCAAAGTGAGGAAGAAAGTCTTTTGCACTCTTTGGACGTGCACAGACAGCTTCGTCTATACCTGGACAGGACCAGCATATTCAGGAAATCTGACCAATTGTTTGTCACTTATGCTCCTACTGTTCTAGGGAAAGCAATCACTAAGCAAACTATTTCCAAGTGGATTGCCCACTGCATCAAGTTCTGTTTCTCTTTTCATGGCAATCCAGTTCCTGTTAATATTAGGACTCATTCTACCCGGGCTACTGCTACTTCAGCAGCCTTTCTTTGTGGGGTGCCTACCAAGGATATTTTAGAGGCTGCTACTTAGAGTTCTGTGCATACTTTTTCTAAACATTACAACCTCCTTCTCTATTCTAAATCTAGGGCCGGTTTTGCTTCTGCGGTTTTGCAAAGTTTTGTGGCCACTCCTTCTGTTCTTCCTCCAGCCACCCTTTCTTAGCTTTGGGACTCAACCCTACAGTCATGACTGCAACAGTGAACCATGAAGGACATAGTACAGTTGTGTACTCTTACCATAAATGTAGATGTTCGAGTGTGTTCACTGTTGCAGTCTGAGTTACCCTCCCTCATACCCCCTCTTTTGTTTTTTTCTTTGAGTATTGTCTGTTATGAGGTATTTTGGCAGCTGAGGTTTTGGGCACCTGACATCTGGGGCAAGAAAAACTAGTGTAATTGCGTCGGCTGAGGTCTTTATACTTCCTGGCGCATTGATGTCAGGATAAAAGTGACCTCAGCTGACGCCCAATCCAGACTTTGGGATTCTAACCGATCGAGGGCTGCTGCTAGCAGGAAGAACCCTACAGTCATGACTGCAACAGTGAACACACTCAAATATCTACATTTATGGTAAGAGTACACAACTGTACTTTTCTCTGTTCACCAGTGAGAGTGGGGAGCTTTGAGCAGCCTATCCCTTTTATCTTCCTGCTATAAAAACCTGCTTTTGCACATTTTTTGCACTTGTATCATCTCAGCAAGAACCTGCCCAGGTGATCTGCAGAGTCCTACAACAGCAGAAGGAGAAAAGAGAGACTTTGGTTGGATTTAAATACTTTTTTTGGCTTGTTTCTTGATATAAATTGCTAATTCCGCCTAAATGCTTGTTTTCTAGCATTTATTGGATACAAAAAAGCCTTTTACAACTGTTTAATTGTACTTATTTACTGTTTTGCACTTTAAACTCATTTCTTAGAGCATTAAAACTGTTCTAACTGTTGTAGGCTACACACTCAAGTGCTATAGCCATTTGTCTGTGTTTTGAAGTAATTATTTTGCCTTAACTGCCTTAAACTCTAAAAAAAAAAAAAAAAAAAAAGCAAAAAATAAGGTATCCTATACTTATTTCCCACCTTTCTGAAGCTAGTATAGTCCAGTTTTCAGAGTTTGCTGGATCCAGGACTATCTTGTAGTTCCTGTGTTGGCCCATACCTTACTTGGATAGAAGGAAGTTTCTCTGTTCACCAGTGAGAGTGGGGAGCTTTGAGCAGCCTATCTGTCCCTGGAGGAGTGGGTTTCAGCTCAGAATTTGTAGCTTATTGGACATTTTGGGCTAATTTCTATCCCTTTTATCTTCCTGCTATAAAAGCCCGCTTTTGCAAGCCGCACAGCACCGGTTAGCTGGGGTTAACGATTCCCGGCTCCACAAAATCTGCTCTTCAGTTTTTCCCTTAGAACTTGTCAGTGTTTCAGCCTAAAGCACTCAGACTGCACCTTTTAGCCCAGCACTTGGGAATAGACTTTATACTTCCTTACTTATTCAGGCATGTCCAAGAGACAGTGCTAGGTGTACTCTCCAGCCTACCTGATGAGCCTGAGCATCTTGAGGCAATGCTACAACTGCCTTATGTACACAGGCAACCCTCTCCTCCTACCACCAAACACTAACACTTGTGAGAGATGCACTTATACAGCCAATCTAGAGGCAAAGCTCTCTCCAACCAAGACTGGAACAGACAGTCAAGAGGAGAAGGTAACAACTAGCAACTCCCCACTCACAACACATAAACCAACCAAACCAACACTTCAATAACCCACACATAGAAACACCAAGACATATATGGAGGCTCTGACTAAAAATCTAAACCTGCCTAGGCAACAGAGTCCTTCAAAGCAGACACACAAGCAACCTTCTCCTACCAACATACCCCAAACAACACATAGCCCACAAACTCGGTGTGCCACACAACCACAGCCCATAAGGCAAAACAACATACCTGACACACTTGTGATAGGTGACTCTATAGTCAGGCACGCCGATGCCCCACTCACCAGGCTGGAAAAGGAGGTTACTGTCAACTGCTTGTTGGGTGCCAAAATCCGCCACATAACGCATACACTCAGGTGACTACAAGCAAGTACAAATATGACTGTCATAGTCCATGTTGGTGTTAATGACCTCAGACTTACCTCCTTGGACTACATGAATAGAGACATGGAGGAGCTCTCCGATCTTGTAGCCCAGGCAGGTATGACCCTAGCCCTGAATGATGTCCTGCCTTCACCAAAAATGATACCACAGTACAAGGATAAGATGATCAACTTCAACAATTGGCTAAGCTTCTGGTGTCATTCAAAGGGGATCCAGTATCTGTCTGCCTGGGATGACATGCTTGACAGGCCATGATGCTTCACCAGAGATGGCCTGCACCTGTCAGCCCTGGGATTCAGAATATTGGCCAAGGTTCTTGCCGCCCCTATAGTGCCTTTTTTAGGCAAGGCTCAAAAAACAAACCCACCACCTTAATAACTACAGGAAATAAAAAACTGAGGGCAATGTTACTCAATGCTAGGAGTCTAAACCTCAAAATGCCCTCACTTGAGGCACTCTTCAAAATGGAGAACATCGATATCAATGCAGTGACTGAGACCTGGTTCAAGGCTCCCGAGAGCATGCAAGCACTACCAGGCTATAATTCATACAAAAGTGTTTCGGCCACAAAACCCAGACGAAACGGAAGCGTGACCATATTCATCAAGGACATCCACACCTCCAGGCTAGTTGTAAAAATACGATGCCTCCGAAATCATCCAAGTGCAACTAACCCAGGGAAAAAATGCATTTCAAATTGTAGCTTGTTATAGATCCCCCACCATGACCCAGGACGCCCATTCCTCATTTCTGGGGACATTGTAAAAAATAAGGGTCCAACCAAACACCATAAGAATGGGCGATTTCAACTATCCAAACATTAACTGGGAAAACTACTCTTGTACTAACCCCCTGGCTCAATGATTCCTGGTGTTCATAAACTCTAACGCCAACTTGTCAACACCCCCACCAGGGGCAACAATATTCTGGACCTGGTCATTACCAACATGGGTCACCGGTGCTCAATGCCCAAGATCAACTTCTCGCTGGTTAGATCAGACCATAAATTAATCACCCTAGATATCCACATCCTGATCCCACCCCCACAAAAGGAAACCATGGTAAAAACTTTTTCCAAAGCGAACTTCATGCTCCTCAAAACTGTGGTGACTAACTTCATGACACCCCTGCAGATGGATAACACAGTCAATACAGTCATGACTGTTGAATCCTACACAAATGCACTCTACAAGCACCTGCATGAGTGCATGGATCGTGCTATCCCCAACAAAACCAAGACGCTATCCTGCAAGAAAAGGAAGTTGATCTGGTGTTCCCATGTCATTAACAAACTCTACAACAGAAGAAAGAATCTGTTGCAAAAGAGAGTAAAAACCCAGGTGTGAAGGAACTCACTGACGAGCCTCAGTAAGAAACTAAGATCTCTCATAAAATCCTTTAAAGCTAATTTTGAAAGAAAAATCGTGACAGATTCCAAAGACAACCACAAGGCATTCTTTAGCTATGTCAAGAATCTCCATGGCAACACCCCGATCTGCACTGAGCTACAACAGAACGGCACAAAATATACAGAGCCAAATGATATTGCCAACATTTTGGCAGATAGGTTCAGTGCAAACTTTATTCCCCCCTCACCCCCAAAAGGCCCATAACTATACCAGATGATTGTAGAGCCCTGGCAATCACAAAAACACAGGTAAAAACAGCACTCTCTAAAGCTAAAAACACAGCATCCATGGGACTGGACAACATCCCAGGCTGCATCTTACACGAATTCCAAAATGAACTAGCCCCCCACCTAAAATCCATGTTCAACCACAGGCTCACCACAGGCTATGTGCCTACAGAATGGCACACAGCAATGGTTAACCCTCTCCACAAAGGAGGAACCACCACAGACCCCGGGAACTATAGACCTATTAGCCTAACAAGCCTGGTCTGCAAGGCCATGGCGCATATCATTATGGAACTCATAAACAAAGATATAGGTAACCTCCAAACTCTGAATGCTACCCAATTTGGATCTGTAAAAGGTAAATCATGTCTCCTAAACCTGGTAGAGTTCTTTGAAACAGTTACAAAAGGCCATAGACGAGGGCAAGGTAGTCCACACAGCCTACCTGGACCTCGCAAAAGCCTTTGACACTATCCCTCATTCAGGAATCATTGATAAACTCAAACCTTAACATAAACCCTTACATCACGAGATGGGTGGCCAACTGGCTCAAGGAGAGAACCCACATGGTAAGAGTTGCTGACTCCAGATCAAACTCCAAACCAGTGGAATACCCCAGGGTTCAGTCCTGGGACCCCTCCTGTTCGGTATATACTTCTATGAAGTGCAACTGAACACCAAGGGTCTATGGCTAGCCAAGTTCCAGGATGACTGCAAAATTGGTGCCATTATCAATTCCCCTGCCAACGTAGACATCCTGCGAAAGGGCCTCACCGAGACTGACAACCTGGTGTCAAAATCATGGCCTCAAACTAAATGCCAAAAAGTGCATTGTTATCCCCTTTGGCAAAAACACGGTACTCATGAATTACCAAAACGGGGGGAAGTTCACTTAACACAGAAAGTGTGATAAGAGACCTTGGGACCCAAGTGGATAGTAACCTCTCCTTTGATAACCATTGCCACAGTGGTCAGAAAATCTTTTTACGTGCCGCACATAATCACAAAAGGATTCGCATCTAGAAATAAGGAAGTTATCGTTTCCCTCTACTCATCACTTATTAGACCCCTCATTGAATACAATGCCCTGTTTGGGATGTACCTCACAAGACACCTAGAACAACTTGAGAAGCCCTAAAAGTACCTCACCAAGAGGATCGCTGGTTTCAAACAATTGGCCTATGCCGACCGGCTCAAGAAACTCAAACTCTGCTATGTCGCATACCGCTTACTCTGAGGAGACTTCTGTCTGACATAGAAAGCTATGTCAAACCCGGAATTATTGGACATGTTCCACTTGAAGAAATCCCAGTCTCCCTGAGCTACATGCTCTAAGGACCTAAACCTCACCATAGCAATAAATAGGACATGCTGGATGGATAGATTCATAACCCAGAGACTTCCCATGCTCTGGAACAAGATTCCCATCCATATCAAGCAGAGCTCGTCATTAGCACTATTCAAGAAAAACCTTGATAAGTGGATGGGTGATAAGAAATTCACCCCTGGGATTATGTCTGGGGCACTGCTCGATAGAGGGGTAGGAATTTAACAATACATGGTACACTGTTGGCTAGGTTTGCTTTGCCCCTCAGGCCAATAGCCTAGTACCTAAGTATGAACCTATGAAACTATGAAAATAAACTATCTTTAGTTTCAAAGGTGTGTAATCCTGCCCTGTTTTGATCACTGCACATATCTTTTTGCTAAGTTGTATGAGAATCTATGCTCTCTTTTGGAGCATTCACAAGAAAACAAGATCACTTGTGTCTCTATTTTCAAACATGCTACAGTCCTAGAGCTGTTTCAAGATCAGGCTGATTATTTAATAAGCAAATAACTGAAGATGCTCAGAAAAATGTTGAAGATTCAGGTAAATCTCCCATATCAGTGGTCTTCCATATAAACGTTATATCCACACAACAGAATATCTGAGTTTTGAGGGTGATGGATGATGTACCATTTCAGGGATTTGCCCATCTTAACTGTAGACAGCCAGTGGTTTCAGTAATGCTAAAATCAAGCAAAAATTCCAAATGCCCTTTTTTAAAAACCTAGTTCAGTTCCTCAGCCCAGTCTATACGCTTGTCCCGGTAGTCATGTGCGTAGCCTCATATGATTTGTTCTTAATCTAGCTAACTTTGATCAATATGATTTTGTTGTTTGGAAACAACCCTTCAACCACATAGTAAAACTCTTTACCTATTTTCCAATGAGGAAAAATGTGTCTTGGGGTGGGTTGGGACTCCCCCTGATGCTAGTGAGCCTGAATGCGAACAATGCCTTTGATAAAAAAGACTAGGTTCACTTTTAAAAGAACTTTTCCCATGCAACCATTCTACCTGAGCTGTATAAGTATCCAAGTATGAAGTATTTACTGGGTTGTCACAGTGCCTTTTTTCTAGTCAAGCATACTGTACCAGCCAAGGCTTCTGGCTTTTACTCTTTATATCTGCACTATGTTTGCCATGTATAGCATTGGATTGGAACAATTTTCAGTAATGAGGGATATTAGATGTTAAAAGATAGTATAAACATTTAGTATTTGCTGAATTATTTTATCAGACATGGAAGACACCTTATCAGTAATGTTGAATTTTCTTCTGGAATGTGGTTTACTCTAAATATATGGTTAAGAAAGAAGAAACGAGCACAACTGCTCTTAATTATATCCGTTCTAAAAGAATAGTGATGATATCCGTATGTACGGAAAGCAGATCCTTTCAAAAACACGAGAATTCACTTGGAGCCTGTTGATATACAAATGCTGCAGTGCTTATAAAATGTAATGAATTATTCTGAAAGCAGACACTTTTGTTGTTAGACTATGCTCAAAGACAGCAAACACTGATGATGATTTATTCCATCAGTATTTGTACTGTTCAGAGGCTGTCCCAGCAAACCTTTCAGCAGGATTCTTAGTGGCCTTGAAAACTGTTATCCTGTGTTCATGTGGACATGAAATAAGGTTTGAGTTTCTTGAGATAGGGCTAGACTTCCAAGTGTCTTGGGTGGTCTGAGGATCCCGGATTATGATTTCTGACATTAGTCACACAGCTTTTCATTGTTTAATAGATATTCATTCTTCTCATTGGGAAACTTTGAGCCCCAGTGGGACAACTTCTTGTGATTAATCCATCCAGATACTTTTCTGTACTAGATAAAGGGAACACACTTCTTCACTCCCTGTAAATATTTCATGTCTTCTAGTCATATAGGTTCATAGGTAGGTACTAAGCTATCGGCCCTAGGGCCTATACAAGCCTAGCCAAAAAGGTACCCTGGCTTTCGCCACCCAAGAAAATTATTTTCCTGTGCCCCTGTCGAGCAGAGCTACAGAGGTGATCCCTGGGGTGAATTACCTATTTACCATCCAATCATCAAGATTTTTCTTGAAGAGGGCTAATGAGGAACTTTGTTTGATATAGATAGGTAGTTTGTTCCAGAGTATGGGAACTCTCTGGGACAGGAATCAATCCCTCCAGCATGTTCTGTTTATTGTGGTGACAAGGTTTAGGTCCCTAGAGCATGTAGCTTGGAGGGATTGGGATTTCTTTAAGTGGAGCATGTCCAACAGCTCTGGGTTTGACATAGCTTTGTATGTTAGGCAGAGATCACCTCTGAGTAAGCCATATGCGACGGAGTACAGCTGTTTTTTTAGACCGTCTGCATAGGGCATCTGTTTGAGGCTGGTAATCCACTTTGTGAGGTATTTCTGTGGCCTTTCCAGTTGTTGTAGATGTCTTGTGAGGTACATACCAAAAGGGGAGTTGTACTCTATAATAGGTCTAATGAGTGACGAGTAGAGGGGAACAATGACCTCTTTTTTCCTGGATGAGAAACCTTTTGTGATGAGATGTGCCACTTAGAAGGATTTCCTGACTACTGTGCAATGTGATTATCCACCTGTGTTCCAATGTCTCTTATCACACTTTTGGTGTTAAGTAGACTACCACCTATGTGGTAGCTCATGGGTACAGAGTTTTTACCAAAGGGGATGACAATGCATTTTTTGGCATTGAGCTTGAGGCCATAGCTTTGACACCAGGCATCTGTCTCAATGAGGCCCTTTTGTAGTATGTCCACATCATTAAGAGTTTCAATTATGGCTCCTAGTTTGCAGTCATCTGTGAACTTCATTAGCCAAAGACCTTCTGTGTTAACATGTACTTCAGAAAAGTAGATACCAAACAGGAGAGGACCCAGGGCCAGGGCTGATCCCTGTGGTACTCCACTTGTCACTGGTCTGAAGTCAGATTTGGAGTCTGTTACTTTCACAGTGTGGGTTCTGTCAGTGAACCAGATGGCAACCCATCTTGTGACATAGGGATTTATACCTAGTTTAGTGAGTTTATCTATAATTCCAGAGTGGGGGATGGTGTCAAAAGCATTGGCGAGATCTAGATAGGCTGTGTGAACCACCTTACCCTCGTCTACAGCTTTGATGACTGCTTCAAACCAGTCTATCAGGTTTAGGAGACATGATCTGCCTTTTAGAAACCTGAACTGGGAGGGGTGCAGAGTTTGGAGATTACCAGTGTCTTTGTTTATAAGTTCCATGATGATATGTTCCAAGGCCTTGCAGACCAGGCTCATTAGACTAATGGGGCAGTAGTTCCCAGGGTCCGTGGTGGCTCCCCCTCTGTGGAGTGGAATAACCGTCACTGTGCACCATTCAGTGGACACAAAGCCTGAGGTGAGGCTATGATTGAACATGGTGCTTAAGTGGAGTGCCAGTTCATTGTGTAGTTCATGTAGAATGCAGCCTGGAATGTTGTCAGGTCCCATGGATGCTGTGTTCTTGGCTTTGGAGAGTGTGTTTTTTACCTGTGCAATCATGATTACAGGAAATTTGCATTCTTCCAGTATAGAGATGGGCCCTTTAGGGGGTGGGGGGTAAAGTTAGCACTGAACCTATCTGCCAGGATGTTGGCAATATCAGTTGGTTCTGTATATTTAGTGCCACTGTGCTGCAACTCAGAGCAGATCTGAGTGTTGCCATTGAGATTCTTGACATAGCTATAGAATGCTTTGTGGTTGTCTGTAGAATCAGTGGCGACTTTGTTTTCATAACTAGCTTTGGAGGATTTTATGCGGGATCTCAGCTTCTTACTAAGGCTGACCATGGAGTTCTTCCAGTCATGGGCTTTTACTCCTTTTTGCAACAGTTTCTTTCTTCTGTTGTAGAGTTTGTTTATGGCAGGGGACCACCAGATTGGCTTCCTTTTTTTGGAGGTTATCATCTTGGTTCTGTTAGAGATAACATGATCCATGCACTCGTGTAAGTGCTTATAAAGTGCACTTGTGTAGGATTCAGCAGTCATACCTCTACTGTCAATATGCATGGGTGTTGTGAAGTTTGCCTCTTCTGTCTTAAGAAGCATGAAGATGGCTTTGGAGAAATTTTTTACGGTGGTTTCCCTAATAGGGGCTAGGGGGCAGGATGTGGATGTCTAGGCTGATTAGCTTGTGGTAGGATCTGACCAACAAGGAATTGACCTCTGGTATGGAACACCGGTCACCTATGTTGGTATGACCAGGTCTAGGATATTGCTGCCCCTGGTGGGGGTGTAGATAAGTTGATCCAAGGCATTGGAATTTATGAATTCCAGAAAATGTTGTGCAAAATAATGCTTTCTTGCCAATGACTGGCTTCATTATTATGAGCTTTTTTTTTGCCCTGCATGAATGCATTTAGCATTAAGACATAATTATTTCTCTCTCTCAGTTTTCATAACTTACATGTTGAGAATAGTTACTCAATGGAGATGGACCTATTTCTTAGTAAGAATGTGGAGCCCTTTTGGTTTTATGCTATGTCCCTGTATGACATTTTGACAATAAATAAGCATCCTGTTAGAGTTTAAGAGTGACAGTCTCATAACAGGATAGAACCGGAGAGGGTAATCCAGATGTTGTAGACTAGAATGAAAGAAAGACTGTATACAATTAGTAAGTACTCTCCAGAAGTTCCTGATACAACTCAACATTTTTACAATTTAAAGAATTAGACTGATGTAGAAGTGGGTACTGCAAATACTATTGCTTCACCTCCAATGGGCTACTGCTTCAAAATGTGGAGCAAGGATTGGAAGGCTCAAAGTATTCACCTGGAAATGTTGCTAGAGGGATTTCTCCACTCCAGCACAGCTTGCAAAGATGTTTTTACTTGCTTACTTTGTTTGCTGAAGTTAAGTAAGAGATGATAGTCATGACTGTATATTTTTGAGAAATGCGGTCTCTTTCCTTATCATAAAAGAAGCAGCTTGACAGACTTATAAATTCACATTTGGATTAATACATTAGCCTTGTCCAACGTATCTATTTGTCTGACAGTGAAACTACATAAGTAGTGGTCCCATAATGAAAAAAAAACATTTTTATATTGTTAATTAAAGTAGTTTAAAACTTATAGCTACAAAACTGAAATCAAACATTCCATCAAGCAATGACCTTATGAATATGAATGACCAGCTATATCTATGTGATCTACCTTGTCAAGGTAAACATCGATTAGCTTACAATTAAAGTGCTCCTTCCAATGACTAACTTAGGTTCAACAGACTAGAATGTTTATTCCCTCCTTCCACCTTTGGGGAAAACACTTTTAATTAGGTGCCTGCTTAACCGTGCTCTTGATCAATAGCCATTGAACTGGGAGTAACTGGTTAAGTTATGGGCACTGGTAAGTCTGTTTATTTAACAGACAGTACATTCTGCATTGTGAAAAGTTAATTTAAGCTATTCTCTTGGAATAGAGTTATGAAGTGCAGGTTAGTAGCTGCTGAACTATTATTGATGTCACATAATTAAATCCTGATTTATGCAGTAATGTATGCTGAGTTTGGAACTCACCTGTATCTCATATGAAATACTTAGAGGAGATCACTGCTTGACTTCCAAAGCCATGTCTGACCCAGCTCTGTTAGAAATGCTATATCTAAAGACATCCCAATCCCTCCACACCACATGCTCCAGAGACCTCCACCTCATTACCACAATTAACAGAACATGCTGGAGGGACAGGTTCATAACGCAGAGACTGCCCATACTATGGAACAGACTTCCCATACATGCCAAGCAGAGCACCTCGCTGACCCTCTTCAAGAGAAATCTTGATGAGTAGATGGGAAACAAAAAATTCACCCCAGGGATAACACCAGTGGCTCTACTCGACAGAGGCACTGGGAACTAAGGTTGGGTGGCACTATGCCAGGGTAATCCTATGGCTAGGCTTGTAAAGGCCCCAGGGTCATTAGCCTAGTACACACCTATGAACCTATGACCATACAAATAAAAGATGCTTTTGATAAAGGATGGGAAGGAAACCACAACAATGGTGAAGTGATTAGCAGATGAGTAAAACAGAAGTTTGTAGGACTGTATTTTTAAACCAGGAGGAGATGATGTAGAGAAAGTACATCCAAAGGATATTTAAAGAAGTAAAGAATACATTATATGAGAGAGAAAGAGAAACAGAAGGAATGCAAGATGAGAAAAGTAGAACCTCCAGTCCAGGGACACTGCCTTTATTCTGGACCTAAAACATGCTGTAACATAAACAGAAATCTCCAAAAGAAGCATGCTGCCAGAGGAGTTGCTAGACCATAGGACCAATAAAACTTTAAATACTGCAATGGAAAGACGAGAGAGAGAGAGAGAGAGAGGTTTAAACAAGGCAGGTTTATGGTGTCAGCTACATCAGATATAGAGGTTACAAACAGAACGTGCCTTATTGTGTTAGCTCATACATACAATGTAACATAGTCTGGTTGTGATGAGTCATCTCACTTCAGTCTTGGGATGCTTTTGTCAGTTAAGAACCATTGCATGCTCTGCTTATGCAGGGAACCTGCAAGCATTAGTTCTTGCTGCCTTCTGCAACAATGAACATGACATGATTTGAAGTTTTATTAACTCTCCAACTTGCTCATGCAATCAGCCTTATTTAATGGATATACATGAAACAATTATGCAATCTGTTGCCATATTATATATTGTGGTACACAGCAACTCAATAAGTTTAAATTCCATTATTAACAAGTATTTTTGACTGAGTGTAGTACTTTGCTGACATCTTTTGGTAAGTCATTAAATCAGTGTCCCTTAAACCTTTTTTTGTAGTTGATTTAGGATTACCAAACATCTCTTGAGCTTTTCAAAAAAGTAGGATTTATTTATTTATTATTCAATGCAAAGCAGCAGTGAGTTATACACCATATATTGCTATCTTGTCTTGCATATGATAAGAATTCTTTCTGCAAAACTGACATGTAGAAAGATATACAAAGTTTTGCCATGAAGATTTCATATTGGAATGTCTAAAATTATACTGGATAACAACCAGAAATAATATTCAACTATGTAAACAAGTTAATGCAAGGCAAACATCTCAGGTAGTTTAAGGCTTTCAGGTGTTCATTCTTACAGATATTTTTTCACCCACAGCAGCTGTAGCACCTTTTCAGCCTTCTCCATTCTCCCTTGTTATGCTTGGGCTCACTTGGCTCCCCTATCCTACCCCCTATTCATACCTACCTCCACGTCATATAAACATATACCATCCTGTTCCTTACCCCCTAAATAAAACAACCAAACAGTTTCACTGAGACATCCAACTGGCCTAACTCCTCAACTTGCAAGCTCATATTACATGGCACCTAGCTCACTTCTCCCAATCTTCTCCAACAAAAGCAGCACAAAACTTCCACTCAGGTAACTGTCTCCCCTAACAGACGTATAATATGCTACTTCTCCAGTCTACTCTCACAGTTATACTAAACATACTCACCATCACCACACCCTACCACACTTCCCTTCCCCATCACTGTATTTTCCCCAGCTCTATACTCCTAGTCAACAAACACCCATCCACTACATAATTGCACACAGTCTCTACCCATTAGGAAAACAGGCCCTCTTCAGTTACAGCTACATCAAAAAGAACTAACAGAACCATATATAAGTATCAGTCCTACAAAATAAATATAAAAAAGTGTACACATTTTCTCACCACATTTACACTCTCCCACGCTGTGACAACATCCATCCAAACCCTGGACCATCCATTCAAACCAACCAAACCCCATCTAGCCTATCAGCTGCCATCACTACCAACATATAACCCACTAATTTAACAGTAACCTGTTATCAATGCACAACATAAACCTCAGAAGTATCTACAACAAAATTGCAGATTTCCATGTATGCATTACAGCACACAACCCAGACATTCGAATCATCACTGAAACTTGGCTAAAACTAAAAACTAAAATGAAGAAATCTGTCCTCCAGGATACAATATGATAAGAAATTTTAGTGTACACAGGAACGCTGGAGGTTTCACAGTACTTTTTAAAAACAAACTAAGCATCACTAGATATGCACTGAGTCACCCTGAGTGTCCCAACACAGAAATATCTTATTACCCTCCTACACCTGAACAATCACAAACCTATTTGCATTGCTGCCAGATATGTTCCTCGGCTACAACGTTCCCATTCTTTAAGGCATCCTTCAATTGTTTTCCACTAACATAAATAAAGAAATTATTATACTTGGGCATGTGAATATAGACTATTTACTTGTAAATACTGACTCCCTTACCACCTCTATTAACCTATTCAGTTTCACTGAAGTAATCACCTCACCCACTAGAACTGACAAACACAGCAACTCCCTAATTGATGGGATCCTTACCACCTCACCTTCAAACATAAACACCTTTGGGTGGATCCCAAACAACATCAGTGACCATCTCCCCACATTTATTACAAGCCAACTAATCAAAAACCCAAACATACAGTATTAAAACAAGATGCCTTTAAAAACTACTTCTGCCAGTACAACTGGAATCCTTTAAAAACTACTACTAGAGGATACAGTTAGCAATTTCAGTAACACATTCCTTAACATACTAAATGAGTTAGCTCCCAGTAGAACAAAAAGGACTAAAAAAAGCCCTGCTCCATGGCTCAAAAAAGAAACCAAGGAGCTCATTCTAAACAGATGGTAGAAAGACAGAACACAACAAAAGTGTCATATTTTTTGACAATTTAGAAATCAATGTAACTAACAGGTCAAACTAGACAAAATTGCATTCTTTCACTCACTTCAAGGCAAACATCACCACAATCCCAATTAATTCTGGGCAACGATAAAAAGTCTACTATACCACCATCCCATCTCCTACCACAAACAATGACACGGAGCATGTAGCCACCCAATTCAACACACACTTCATTCACTTTTTCCTCGGTTTACTTGAATCAAATTCACCTTCACATATCTCTGTCCCTAGCAAAAATATTCACAATAATCCTGCCTTTTCTTTTCATTAAATATCTACTACACCTATCAAAAATTACCCTCAAAAACTGAAAATCACTGCAACACCTGCTGACAAACTCCCACCTGAATAACCTAAGTTAGCTACTGATGTCCTGGCACACCCCATCTCAATATGCATAAATAGATCTATCACAAAAAACTATGTACCCACTATTGGGAAAAAAAATCACATATACCACTTCAGAAAAGTGGGGCAGCTGCAGACTTCTCCAACTAATACCTCATTGCAATTCTCTCCCCTCTGTCCAAACTCTTAGAAAGATGCATAAACTCTCACCTTCTAACCTATCTCATAAACAACAAACTGCTCTCACTCACACAACATGGCTTTTGACAAAATCACAGCAGAACAACAGCTCTGCTTAGTTTCTCAGAAACCATAAATGCCAAGAGAAACAATGGTAACCTAATATCCTTTCTGTTCCTGGATCAGTCAAAAGCATTTGACACAGTATCCCACCAATTCCTAAACGTTGAATTATCTCCCTTATCACTTTCTAATTCAGCTTTTACTTGATTCAATAGCTATCTCTCCATCAGACAACAGGCTGTAAAATATAATCAGGACCTACCCCTCTTTCTGTTTTTGTACCACCAGGGTCAGTCCTAGACTTAATATTTTCACAAACAGCCTGCACAAAGCCAGCAGACTAGCCAGCTTATTACAATATGCCAGCAATGCTACCATCATCTCCTCAACCCTTCCACTAGTTTAATAAATGACTCAAGACTCTTTCATTTTCATACAATCATGGCTAAAGGTCCATCAGCTACTTTTATAAAGTAAACAAAACAAATTTAATGCTTTTCATGTCCAGATCTCTTTCAAAAGTACACCCTTTTATGTTACCTCAACAAACACCACCACCATAGAAACTGTAAGAAAAAACAAATTACTGGAAGTCATAATAGACTATAACCTAAAATTTGACTTGCATATCACCCAAGCCATCAAGAAAACTTATCAAAAACTGGGCTACCTTTACCAAAATTAACGCTACCTCACAAACCTGTCAAGAAAATCCTTAGCATCACCCTAACTTCTCCCCTCTGTTCCCTATGCATCACCCATAGTAACCAACATTCAAGCCACATGACTAAATAAACTAGCAGCATTTTTTAACAAAAATAGAAATGTTTATGGCTGATTTATCCTAACGTACACACTACTGCTTAATTCTAAAGGAGTTCAACTGGCTAGAACTACCTAATCACCTTACATTCATTCATTACTCATCTTCAAATCGCCCACAAAATAATACACAAACCACACATATGACCTTCTCTACAAAACATTTGAAGCACTACTCCCCACCACATTGCCTTCGCTCAGGTAATCAGTGCCTACTAATAACTTCCAAATCCTATAATGCAGCTGGAGACTCACTATGCTCATTCTTTGTCAGGACTCCCTGCCTTACCCCACTGTCACTCATCTAGTCAGGATGTAATAGACAAGTCACTATGGATTCTGTTCAAGCAGCTTTATTATGTACAAACACATCATGGTTGAAGCTTATTAACTTTAACTTAGGTAACTTATATACAAACTAGCTGCAGTCATTCATACATGCTCACTCTCTGGCTGCACTTTCAAAATGGCACTGAGTATAGCACACGCTTGCTATTTATATATGCACATTCAGTCCTTGATATGTTTCTTAAAGACACAGCACACACAATCTGTTCCACATCCTCCCTCTTTGAGAAATAGATCATGCAATGCTGAGAATATCAGATGACATGCAAACAATACAGATAGTTCTTTGTCATGCAATTATACAAAACTAGGTACATATATACAATTATGTCGAGGTCACTGTGTATTCCACACCAGGTCTGGAAGTACAGCCAAATTGTGTGACATAAAACTGAGAATTAGACTTAGCAACTGGAACTGTCTCTGTTGAATGTTCAACCTTAGGAATATCAGGAACATCCTCAGGAATGGAAGTAGAAGCTAAGACATGTTCTAGAATGGGAACATTGTCTGGATTGCTCTCAGATCTAGAGTCTGTATCACAGGAGCAATAACGATTCTGGTACAGGAAGAAGATATCTGTGATTTCTCCATGGCCTCAAATTCAACGAAGTAGAATCTCGGCTTGGCATATATAGCTGTTAGTTGACCAATCCGGTCGAAACCTTTCACCGTTTGTATCCTGACTGTCTCTCCTTCTTTCAATGGATGGAGAAATCTGCTCAATTTATCATAACTGGACTTCTGGAAACAACACTTCCTAAATAATTGAGCTTTGATGGTTCTGTTGTTTTTAGTTTTAGACCTCAATAAACTGGAACTAACAGGCAGTGTTGTTCTGGTTTGCCTGGATAGATGTCTCTGAGGAGGCAAGCCATGTATATCATCACAGGGTATGTTTCTGAGATTAAGTAAATTCAAAAAGACATAAGTATTATCAGGCTTTGACCTTTCAAGTAATTGCTTTGCACCCTGTACTGCTTGTTCAGCTGGACCATTTGTCATTTCAGGATATTCAGGACTATTAGTGGCATGTGCAAAGTCCCATTCTCTTACAAATTTCTGAAACCAGTGACTAGTAAATTGAGTACCATTGTCAGAAATAACTTTGTGTTGACTACCATGGACTGAGGAAATGATGTTTCAACTTAGTAATAACAGTAGTGGATGTTAGATTTAGGTAGTAAATCCATCTCAAACTAGTTTGAATAAGAATCTACCAATACTAAGTAATGCTGATTCTTCCACTTGAATATGTCAGTGGCTACTGTTGACCAAGGTAGCTCAGGAACTTGAATTAGCTGAAGTGGTTTTCTTTGCAAATACGGTTTAGTACTATTGCATACAGAGCAAGAAGAAAGTACTTTATCAATGTCTTTCAAAAGTGAAGGCCAATATACTAGTTTTATTTCCCTTCTTTTGGTAGATTCGGAACCTGGGTGATCACAATGCAAAATCTGGATATATTCATGTTGTAAAGAAGCAGGAACAACAATTTTGGGACCTTTGCCAGATAAAGAAGTTTGACTTTTGTATAGACCATTTTGAAGTTGTACTTTTGTAATTTGAGCATCATTCTTTGTAGTCTTGCTGGAGCTGAATGCATAGGCTTTTTTAGAATTGTAACTAAAGGGTGGTGATCAGTTTCAGTTTGAATAGCTCGACCATAGATATAATCATGGAACTTTGAACATGCAAATACTATTCCCAAAAGTTCATTTTCAATTTGAGAATACTGCATTTCAATTTGGGTACGTGTTCTAGATGCATAGACTACTGGTCTGCCTTCCTAAAGAATAACTGTGCCAAGACCAAATTTTGAAGCATCACAGGAAAGAGTGACTGGTTTACTGACATCATAGTATCTTAATGTAGGTGGGATGGCAATTTTCTGCTTAAGGTTTTCAAATGGCTTCTGGTGCTGTTCCAACCAAGACCATGTAACAATTTTGTGCATCAGCCCTCTTAAAGGTGCTGTCAACTCACTGAAGTCTGGTATGAACTTGCCCAAATAGTTGAGCATGCCAAGGAAATGCTGTAGAGCTTGAATATTCTCTGGTGCTCACATCTCAAGAATATCAACTTGCTTGGATGGGTCTGGTCTTAACCCAGTGCTGACAAATAAATGACTTACATATGTAACTTCTGGTAGCCTGAATTTACACTTCAGAGGATTTGCTTTAACTTCACTTCACGTGCTCTGTCTAGAACTCTCTTAAGGTTGCTGTTATGCTCTGCTTCACAATTGCCTCCAACCAATAACTCATCTACTATTATGACACAAGGATAATTTGAAAAAAATTGCTCCATTGCACTCTGGAAGACTTCACTTGCAGAATGTATTCCAAATGACATCCTGAATAATTTATGTATTCCAAACAGGGTACAGAAAGTGGTTAGTAATGAGGATTTGCAAACAGGCATCTATTGCCAAAATGAACTTTTTGCATTCAAGACAGAAAAAACAGTGGCATTCAGTATTAGAGCTGCAACCTCTTCAACTGTATGCATTGGATGATGTGGTCTTTTCAATGCTTTGTTCAAATCTCTTGGGTCGATACATTCAAATTTCGTATGAGCTTTTTTTTGTGAGCTACTACCATGGATGACACCCAGTCAGTGGGTTCTGTAACTGGACAAATTACACCTTGCTGCACCATTTTATCCAGCTGAGCTTTGACTTTATCCTGCATAGGTATCATAACTTTTCTTGCTGGTCTGATTACTGGACTGACCTCTGGTTCTGACTTCATAGAGTAGACAACTGGAAGTTTGCCCAACTTGTCATTGAAAACAAGCATACTCCGAGAAAATGGCTTCAGGAAAAATTGGAACTAGGATATACGCTTATATGATGAACATCTTTGGTAAAAGAAAGCAGATTCATTCTCAAACTGTCTCGGAGACCCATTAATGACTGTACAGGTCTTTGAACCACATACAATAACAAGCTATAACAGTTCTGAGCCAAATAACATGAAAGCACTACTGAGCCTTTGGTTTGAATTTCTTCACCTCCATAAGCAACAAGTTTCACACTACTAGCCACATTGAGTTGTTCATTGGTTCTCACCTTAGCAAATCTGTCTGCTGATATAACATTACACTTTGAACCAGTGTCTACTTCGAGCTCGGTGGATTTACCATTGATATGGACAGTACAAAACACTTTGTCCTTCACCAACAAATTCACTGTATCAACTTTTTCATCAATCCACATCTTACCCACACCCCACACAAAGGTAACCACCATGATAAACTTCTCCAAAGCTGACTTTGGGCTCCAAAAACAGAGGTGGCTAACTTCACAGCACCCATGTCAATGGAAAATAGATGCATGACTGCTGAATCATACACCAGTGTACTGTAAGAATACTTACATAAATGTGTGGAACTAACCATACCCAACAGAACCAAGACACTGTCTTCAAAAAAAAGGAAGCCAGTCTAGTGGTCCCCTGCCATTAATAATCTCTACAACAGAAGGAAAAAACTGTTGCAGAAAAAGGTGACATCCCAAGACTAGCGAAAATCTCTTATTAGCCTCAGGAAAAAGTTGAGATCCCTCATCAAAGCCTCTTAAACCAGTTATGAAGGCAGAATTGGGGCAGACACGAAAAACAACCACAAAGCTTCTATAGTTATAGCAAGAATCTCCACAGCAATACCCAGGCTTGCTCTGAGTTACAGCACAATGGTACGTCCTATACTGAGCCAAGAGATATTGCCAACATACTGGCCAACAGATTCATTGACAACTTTATCCCTCTCCAAAGGACCAATCACAATACTGGAGGAATGCCAGGTACCCAGCATTACTGCAGCACAGGTTAAAGCTGCATTGTCCAAGGCTAAGAATACAGCTTCCATGGGAACTGACAATATCCCTGGATGTGTTCTACATGAACTACAAAGTGAACTGGCACCACATCTGTGTGCCCTGTTGAATTACAGCCTTACCTCAGGCTTTGTCCTTACCGAATGGTACACTGCTACAGTCATCCCTCTCATTAAAGGGGTGCGACTACAGACCATGGGAATTATTGCCCCATTAGCCTGATGAGTCTGATATGTAAGGCTATGAAGCGCATCATCGTGGACCTAATTAACAAGGATATAGGGAATCTCCAAACTCTAGATCCCAAGCAATTTGGTTTTGTGAAAGGTAGATCATGCCTGCTCAACCTAGTTGACTTCTTTGAGTCAGTCACCAGAGCTGTGCATGAGGGCAAGGCAGTTCATACAGCCTACCCTGATCTGGCCAAGGCCTTTGATACCATTCCCCACTCAGGAATTATTGAATAACTCAACAAGCTAGGCATAAACCCCTATATCACTAGGTGGGTTGCAAATTAGCTCACAAATAGAACCTGCAGTGTGAAAGTAGTGGACTCCAAGTCAGACTGCTGACCAGTCACAGGTTGAGTCCCACAGGGATCAGTCCTGGGTCCTCTCCTGTTTGGCATCTACTTTTCAGAAGTCCAGGCCAACACGGAGGGACTCTGGCTGACCAAGTTCACAAACGACTGCAAGCTGGGAGCCATTATTAACTCCCCAGGTGATGTAGACATCCTACAAAAAGGCCTCACAGAGACCAATGACTGGTGTCGAAGCCATGGCCTTAAGCTTAATGCCAAAAAATGTGCCATCGTCCCCTTTGGGAAAAACTCAGTTCCCACCAACTACCACATCGATGGGAGCCCACTGAACACTGAAGGCATTATAAGAGATCTGTGGACACAGGTTGACAGCAGCCTCTCCTTCAACCACCACATTGCCACTGTGGTCAGAAAGTCCTTCTATGTGGCACATCTCATTAACAAGGGTTTTGCATCCAGGAAGAAAAAGGTCATCATCTCTCTGTACTCTTCCCTCATTAGGCCAGTTATCAAATATAATGCCCCATTTGACATGTACCTCACTAGACACCTGTAACAGCTGAAGAGGCCACAAAAGTACCTCATGAAGAGGATCCTAGGCCTTAAACACATGTCCTACATGGACAGACTCAAAAAACTCCAGCTGTTCTCTGTCTCATATCATCTACTAAGAGGCGATCTCTGCTTCACTTACAAAGCCATGTCTGACCCAGCTCTGCCAGAAATGCTATATCTAAAGAAATCCAAATCCCTCCACACCACATGCTCCAGAGATCTCAGTCTCATTACCACAATCAACAGAACATGCTGTTGGGACAGTTTCATAACCCAGAGACTGCCCATGCTCTGGAATAGACTTCCCGTACATGTCAAGCAGAGCACCTCACTGGCCCTCTTCAATAGAAATCTTGATGAGTGGATGGGAAATAGAAAGTTCACCCTGGGGATCACTCCAGTGGCTCTACTTGATAGAGGCACTGGGAACTAACAAGTGGCGGCATGATGCTAGGGCACTTTATGGGCTAGGTTTGTAAAGGCTCCAGGACCATTAGCCTTGTACAAAGCTATGAACCTATGAATTACTGATACACCATCTACATAAAAAGTGGCGTTGCAGACTGCTTGATCAATTTACTTTTTTGAGTGCCCCTTCTTTATAACTCTGTGGGTTTAAAATGGTTTCATTTTTTACGCTTGTGGCATTCCTGATGAAATGCTAAGCATCTCTCTCTTTTAGACTCATGATTTGCATCACAGTTGTGACAGTTAACAATAAAGCTGGATTTGGGTTTTGCTGAGTCACTGAGCATGCTCCTTTCTTAGAACTTGCTGGAAAACTACATGGTTTCCCTGGTGAACCAACAGGGGGTGTGGCTGACATGTGCTTAGGCCTGCTTCTGTTTGCCGCATGTTGGATGCTATCTATATTTTTTCTGGAGCCTGCTGAAACCATGCTCTTGTCACTTGCAAGCATACTTGTATGCCTTTCTGTAACTACATGGATCTGGCAAATCTCAATGGCTTTACTCAACATTAAATCACTGTCACAAAGCAAAATTATCACAGCAGCACTATCAATACCATACACAAATCTGTTCTTTATCAATGCATCTTTTAAGTCACCAAACCGATACATGTTTGATTTGTTTTTCGGGTCAGTAATATAAGCTGCAAAAGTTTCCCATGGTTTCTTATCTCTTGTGTAAAACAAATGCCTCTCTAATGTAATATACATCTGGGGGTTGCACATTTCCCCTGAATTTGTGCTTCAAACACTTGGGGTCTTCCCTTGAGTCAGCCTGTCAACAATATGATGATTTTCACCTTCTCCCTCATATACTGCTGGTGCATACACAAATAAATGCTCTCTTTCAATGGCCTCTAACCCAGCTAGGTTTAACAAAATGAATGCCCTGGTGCATGTATCTTAGTCAGAATAAGCTGCTTATATAAAAATACTGTACTCTTGCTCAAATATTCTCCAATTCTCTGCAATATTCTGATCAAATACAAGTGGTGAGGGCTTTCAAAATCCGTCTGCCAAATTAAAGCATGTCAGTGAACGGTTTTGTAAATATGCACAGACACACACAAATATATATATATATATATATATATATATATATATATATATATATATACACACATCCAGAAATTTATGCCAGTATTTGTAACTTTGCTCAACAGCACAACAAGCCTCTGAATAACTGAACTTTGCAAAACAAGTCTCTTGTGCATTGTAATACTCTCGAAATTGCTGGACTTTAAGAAATCACCTCTTATCAGTGTAAGAAACATTTCATATAACTGTGCTGTGCAAATGAATTGGGCAGAAGAAGCTCAGAGTAAGAAACATTTGAATTAACTGCACTTTGCGAATAAACAGTATGCAGCACACTGAAACATCCCCCAGAATAATTCTTTACAGTGCAAGAAACACTCTGTAATGGTGACACTTTGCAAACAGACATACCCAGCACAAGAAACTTTTCGAAATGGCTATACTTTGTACTTTACAAAATAGTTGCACTTTGCACACAGATAAACTCTTTATAATATATGCACAGTAATAAGCACACACTGTAAGCACTTTTACACACTTTGAGGCACTTTGCATAACCTAGTCATGCCTTTGATACAATCCAAAGTCGTAGTTTTGCACTTAGCTAAAAACGTGCATTCACTGTGCTGTATTTATTTATTTATTTATGCTTACTGCGCCTTTTTGTCCTTGCCATTTTTGTTTTGCTCGTATAATCTCTTTTCATGCCCATCATACTTTTCTTGTGCTCCTTTTACCCTATACATGCTGGTTTTGCTTTAAACATACACATTTTGCTTTTCTGATAACTGTTTTATCAAATATTTTAATCTTAAACATTTTGTTTAATTAATAAACCTTTTGTGCCTCTTGCTTGTCTAATAATGAGGTTTGTGCCCTTGTAATGCTCCATTTTATCTTTTTTATAAAATAAACTGCGCAAGTTTTCCTTACCGTTGGTTCTTTTCTGGTCCTTTTTGTGCTTGTTTCTCTTAGTTTACCTTCACTGTTATCACTGCACCTTGTAGCTCTGAATATCAGTCTCTGGAATCCCGGTTCTGGCACCATGTCGCTCGTCTAGTCAGGATGTAATAGATAAGTCTTATTGGGTTCTGTTCAAGCAGCTTTATTATGTACAAACACATCACTGTTGAAACTTATTAACTTTAACTTGAGTAACATATACAGACTAGCTACATTCATTTATACATGCTCTCTCTCTGGCTGCACTTTCAAAATGGCACTGGGTATAGCACATGCTTGCTATTTATATATGCAGGTTCAGTCCTTGATATGCTTCTTAAAGATACAGCGCATACACTCTGTTCTACACCCACTAAAACAGGACAGCTGTGCATCTAGCTTTAACCACAACCTAAAAGAGCACCCAGACTTCTCCTGGCTATTTTCTTGCTGTTAGCCTGACTAACTCTCCGTTTCTCTCTCTCTCTCTCTCTCTCTCTCTCTCTCTCTCTCTTTCTCTCTCTGTAAAGCTGTACTCTTAACAAAAAAAACAGCCTGGCAAAGATTTAAGTTTATTGTAAATTTTTATATACTATTTTTGGGTATTTTCAACCAAATACAGGGTTCTGCCCTAAGCAACTTACAAAGAAAATCTTAAATATGTTTATACTGTTCAGGACAAAAGGATATAGAAGAATACTGAGTCTCAGAGTCATGCTCAAACATATTTTAAGGTATTTTCTTGGAAAACCATCATACTGACAAATAAATAATGCTTTTTGTTTTGAGAGATAGTCAAGGAAAGTATAATATAGCTGCCGGTGTATTATAAAACATAGTATAGCAGCAAGCTATTCAGGTGCATTCTGAAGAATAACATTTCATTCTTATTACCTTCACATGTGCTGCATGGTTTGAGAAAAAACACTTATTAAAGTTGAAGCTTTTGCATCACCAGTCAAAAACCTGTAGTTGTGCCTAGGTTTCAGTTAGTCAGTATGAAATAAATCACTATATAAGCATACCTGTCAACCAACCAGATTTTTACAGAATAAGCACATTTTTGCCTCATGTTTTTGATGTGTTCCTCATAAAATGTGTGGTGTTCTAAATCATTGAGGATTGGATGCACTGACTAATGACATGCGATGCAGTTGAGTTTCAGACTTCATATCCTTTAGAAAATGCACACTAATACAAATCCTATTGTTCTAGCAACTTTCTAAGTTTATAAGAGCAATATTTAAAATATCTGTCTATTTTGTTGCCTTTGTCCCTCCATTATTTAAGGCTTTATCCAGATTTCTTGCACTAAGAGGTTGAGAGAAATGCATAAAGTAATCTTAAACTGTTATAATACCTAGCTGCAGCACTCTGCTAAACATACTTTCATCTTTTGACTGACTGGTGTTCTGATTCCTAAACTTTACTATTTAAAATGTACATATACTGCCAGGCAGAAATCAATCAAACTTATCATAATCAATATTTTTCATTAACATGCAGATTTATGACTGTGTACATTTCACTCATTTTTCTCCACAAGTCAGATAGGGGTATTATTTAATATTGTAGATACCCCTGTGGGGAAAAGGACATTGCAGCTCTACATGAAAAGCATAGACTAAATACAACTTTTTTTTAATGAATTCCATCCATTATTGTTCAAACACTTTTAATGGGAATTGAATTAAAGCATCCTTGCTATGTTATTTATCATATACTTTTATTAACAATTCATAATACATCAGTAGAAATAAAAAGGCTACCTTGTTAAAGTTATTATAATTCATTAACGAGTCAGTGATGCCATCTTTTATGCTACCACATCTAATATTTAAAAGGAGTACTAATATGCCAATGGAGAACTGCATGATTGAGCAAATGCAGGATTTTATATGTATCTGGTTACTCTTTATAGTAGTATAGCTGCTAATAGGGTTCAGATGTGGAAGTTAACACCTTTGTAATGTATGGAGTGCAGTGATTACTCTCGGATATTGGGAAAACAACCAGTTAAGAGCACCATAGTGGCACACAGTCTGACCTTAACAAATCTTAAGGACCCCTGCTTAGGTTGTTAAGATCAGGTCTAGCACTAGGCAGTAAAATCTGCCTTAACTGACTAGCAGATTACAGAGGCAGAGTAAAAGATTTGTTTCTGCCTGTACCCTTAACGTGCCCCTAACTCCCTGTTAAAAAACTAATTTAGAGAATTGCTACAATAACAGGATGTATTCACATGCATAATGTGAAGGATATGAACTCTAAAACTTAAATGTATGACATTATTTAGTGCTTTCAATCCCTGTTGATTTGTCTGAAAACCACCGATACTGTGATGAACACACCCAAAACATGAAGTAATAATCTAGATGTTCTGCGAAAATCTAGACAGTAGAGTGGCATTAAAGGTATGTGTAGACCTTAACAGAGTGTGGTACACTGCTTTTCCGACAATATATGGGTTCATTGGTTCATAGGTGTGTAGTAGGCTAATGGCCCTGGAGCCTTTACAAGCCTAGCCCATAGGATTACTCTGACATCGTGCCACCCAAAATTACTCTGTCAAGTACAGCCACTGGAGTGATCTCTGGGTAAATTTTCTATTTCCCTTCCACTCGTCAAAATTTCTCTTGAAAAGGGCCAGTGAGGTGCTCTGTTTGCCATGTATGGGAAGTCTATTCCATAGCATGGGCAGTCTCTGGGTTATGAACCTGCCCCTCCAGCATGTTCTGTTGATTGTGGTAATGAAGTTGAGGTCTCTGGAGTGTGTGGTGCAGAGGGATTGGGATTTCTTTAGATGTAGCATTTCTAACAGAGCTGGGTCAGTCATGGCTTTGTAAGTCAAGCAGAGATCAACTTTAAGTAGGTGATATGAGACAGGGAATAGCTGGGGTTTTTTTGAGTCTGTCCATATAGGACAACTGTTTAAGGCCTAGTATCATCTTTGTGAGCTACTTTTGTGGCCTCTCCAGTTCTTGTAGGTGTCTAGTGAGGTACATGCCAAATGGGGCATTGTACTCGATGATTGGTCTAATGAGGGAGGAGTTGAGGGAGACAATGACCTCTTTCTTCCTGGATGCAGAACCTTTAGTAATGAGATGTGCCACACAGAAGGACGAGAGATTGCGTTTTCCTTTATCTGACATAGACCCTTTTATTGTTGGCAACAAGCATCATTATACATTGCTTAGTTATGTGATCTCAAAATTTTTGAATGTAATTCTGTTTGAAGGATTAGTAAAGAATCCAGTACAGTGTGTCAGTCTAGTAATTCCTGAACAACGTACTGTAAACACAACACTATCATGAAAAGAATCAATGAAAATAAAATCCTTAGAATAACACAGTCAGAAATAGATGACATGTGGGAGTTGTAGCCTCACGCTCTCCATGTAAATACTGCAAGTACAGGAATAACACCATGCTTGCTGTTTAAATGTTCTCATTCTAAGTCTGCCATAATGGTAACTCAAAACATTAATTTTTTTAGAATAAAATAAATGACAAGTAACCCTACATACAAGCATACATATAGATTCGAACTTTCATCTGATTAATTATATTTCTTATACTTTATCATGCATAAAGCCATCTGCTGTCTTTAAATGATAATAAACCCTTCACAACACTTACCTAGGTTGAAAGCAAGCTCCATACATTGATTCCTCTCTTCCTAAGCAAATTCCAATTTCATACTGCTTTTTAACTTGATTAGTTAAGTTTCCTTTTTTTTCCTACCACCCTTTTTTGTCTCGTGTAACAATATAAAGACACTAATTCTGCAAATAAGGGTCTTTAAAAGACTTGCAGATCCAAAATAAGATTTCCTTTAATGGATGCATGACTGGCAATAAATATTTCCATATCATGCACACTACCACTACGCATTTGTCTGTCAGGTCTGACAAATCCTGTACCTTCTTCTTACCTCTACAGAAACTTTAAGATCTAATTTCTAATCCTGGACCTTCAGCATCAAGACATTTTATTTCATTTTTATTTTATTTTATTTTTTGCATTCCTTTTCCATCTCATAGCCAGCCATCAATGGATCTTGGTGCCTCATCAGATATAATGACTCCTCCTGGCCTACCATAGATTTCCTCTAATAAGGGTAGGAGCCAGCAGTGAGATTAAGGTATATCAGGTCCAGTGCTACAAGCTACCAGGAGTGGTTTTACCTAATTCTTCTTCACTGCCTTGACTCTTACATGCAATGGTCAATCTGTATCAAACCACCTTCAACACGTCCACATGCCCATCCCCAACCTGTGAAATAGCTATCTCTTTTAGTGCCTGGTGTTGTTTACATCAACCCCACCCCCCACACATCCACACTAAATTGTTAAAAACAAAGAAAAAAACCCAAAAATAATCTAATTTCTACTTTTAAAAGCTTTAAAAACTGTAGCAATCCACTTATCCTTTTGTTGCAATTGTACTTATACCACAAACAAAGCTCTGAAGTGCTTCAGTCCTGACTACAAAAGTCATATCATCATTTGCAGACCTCACCCCTTAATGCCCTGCTTCCATGGTGGCTGCCCCATCCTAGATATGCCTCGACCCTGAGAAAGTGTCTCACTGTTGTTTTCCCTGCCAGGAAGATGTTACTGTATTATGTTCCCTTTGCACAGACCATCCAGGATGGGCATGTCCATCCTCCCCTCCTAATGCCTCAGACACCAGCTCAATCAAACCCAGGACATCTGTGTCACAGTCAGGGATTTAATCCTCTCTGCCAATGGCGCTGGCCATTTTCTCCTTTATCTGATGTTGTCCCTCATTACCTGAAGATTAAAATTGTCTTAATGATGTGTTAGCACTTATTTATTTACGTATTTATTTATTTATTTTGTATTTTTCACTCCGCTACCTGCTGACCATCAGACTCTCTCTCATTTGAACAGCCGGTTTCATCTCTTCACTAGCAGAGACGAGTAAAAGGAGTCATTTATTTTTTTCATTTTTGTTCCCAGCTCCACCCATGTGTACAGTCAGTGAGGTGCTGCTGAGATATGTGCAATGGGGTCTCTGTGGAAGGCATGCCCTCACTTCCAGAATGGAAATTTGCTCCTCTCTCAGCCCTGAATCTCCCGTTTGTGGTATGTGTACTGGTTTCTCCAGTTTTCTTTGAATTGTTTTCTTCTAGCTTCAGTTTTTATTAGCATCTTGTCTTCTCCAATGATGTTGTGTGAGAAAAGTATGTGACCTGTAATTTTGCTGTCAGACTTTTCAGTTAGTAGTCTGGATTTATTTCCTCAATTCCAAAAAAATTGATTTTCTTGCATTGCATAGAATTCTCAAATGTTTTTTTAAAAACCACAGTTCAAACACATAGATTTTCTGACCCCGTATGTTATTACAACTATGACTATATGGGGCTTTATTGACAATGTGATGCCTTTTATCTTTAGAGCCGTTGGAACTTTTCTTCCTAAGGAGCAAGTGCCTTTTAATTTCATGGCTGCAGAAACCATCTGCATAGATGTTTGAGCTCAGGTTATAAAAATCTGTCATTACCTCCGCTTTTTTCCCATATGTTGGCAAAATTTAATTCAAGAAGACAAAATCTTAATTTTTAAAGGTGATCACCAAATGAGCTCTTGCAGTTTGTATTTACACCATCACAACAGTCCTAACTTTCAAACATTAGAATGCTGTCACATGCATGTGTAAGATTGTTAACATTTCTCCCTACAGTTTTGATTCTTAAAGACAGAATGCAGTATTCTGCATGGCATGGTTGGTATGCAAAGTAAATAAGTAGGGAGACAGTATATAGCCTTGTCACACTTCTTTCCCTGTCAACCCAGTCAGTAATTCCATTTTCAGTCATAACACTTGCTTTTTATTTAAGGATTCATCAGAAGGCAAGTAAAGATGACTTCTTATCCTGATTTATGTATGAATTTGCCACAGTTTCACATGATCCACACAAAGGCTTTAGAGTAGTCAGCAAAGCACAAGTAAACTTCTTTTCCCATGCTAGGATGTTAAACAAGTGCAATTATTTGATCACCTTGGCAGTTTTAACATTCCCCCTGTTGGGAATGGGATGACTCAGACTAACCTAATCCAATCCAGTGCCCACTGTTAGGTTTTTTAAATGTTGTTGTTGTCTTTCGGCTTTTCCCAGTCAGGGGTCACCACATCGGAACTCCGGTCTGCTAATGATTGGCAGTAGAGTTTCACTTTTTCATATCTGCCTGCAAAGCATGCATCAAACTGATTTCAGCATGTTATCTATGAATAAAGCCATTTTTTAAGATGTTTAAAGACAGCATTTGCTAAGACCAGTGAAGTATCCGAGAATTATTATACTAGACAATACCCTGCTATGTTTTCTACACCAAGCCTAAACTTCTGCGTTATTTCAGGTATTCTTTGACTATTAACTTTAGCATTCCAGTCACCTTCTTTCTATTGGGAATATTGTTGTTGTTTCCTCCAGGATAATATCCCAATCACTTATAATTAACATAATATGTATTTTTTAGTCTTATAATCAGGATATACTGCAGAGTCTCTTAAAAACTTGTTGACTTCCTCTTTTTCATTTAAAGCATAAACCTGTGTCTGTAATTCAAGAAGTTATGCCTTAGTGTGTGTGATCACTGTATTATTTTTGGGTTTCAGCCAAACATTGATTTTAACACTCTTTCATTGACTGTAAGAACCACTCTGTTTTTTTCCCATAAATTCATATCCACAGTAGAAGATTTGGTGACTATTTGATGTAAAATAATCCATTTCAGTCCTTTTTTATTAATTCTAAAGATAGAGATATTCATTAAGAGTTTTTATCCTATATCATTTACCAGGTTACTAAACTGACAATATTTTTACAGGGTTGATAAGATACCACTGCATACTTTTGCATGATGTTATCTCATCAATAAATGCTGGACATATGATTCTGTATGGAACTGTATGGAACATTTCCTTTTGTCCCTTTTGTCCTGTCTTAATCCTGTACAGATCAAACGCTCACAGTAACACAAGGGCAGATTATGAGCTTCTACATCCCCGTGTGCATGCCACAGTGACACAAGGGTAGAAAACACTCTTCTCCTACCCTGTTAGCATGCCACAGTGACACAAGGGCAGAACACACTCTTCTCCTACCCCGTTAGCATGCCACAGTGACACAAGGGCAGAACACACTCTTCTACTACCCCGTGTGCATGCCACAGTGACACAAGGGCAGAACACACTCTTCTACTACCCCGTGTGCATGCTACAGTGACACAAGGGCAGAACACACTCTCCTCATACCCTGTTAGGATGCCACAGTGACACAAGGGCAGAACACACTCTTCTCCTACCCTGTTAGCATGCCACAGTGGCACAAGGGCAGAACACACTCTTCTCCTACCCTGTTAGCATGCCACAATGAAACAAGGGCAAAACACATGCTTCTATGCTATTAGCATGACACAGTGACACAAGATTAGAACACACACTTCTCCTACCTAGCGTGCATGCCAGAGTGACATAAGGACAGAATGCATGCTTCTCTTACCCTATTAGTATGCCACAGTGACACAAAGGCAGAACATATGTTTCTCCTACCCTATTAGCAAGCCACAGTGACACGGTGTGGATCATGTGCTTCTCCCATCCCATGTGTATGCCACAGTGACATGAGTCCACATCATGTGCTTCTCCCATCCCATGTGTATGCCACAGTGACATGAGTCCACATCATGTGCTTCTCCCATCCCATGTGTATGCCACAGTGACATGAGTCCACATCATGTGCTTCTCCCATCCCATGTGTATGCCACAGTGACATGAGTCCACATCATGTGCTTCTCCCATCCCATGTGTATGCCACAGTGACATGAGTCCACATCATGTGCTTCTCCCATCCCATGTGTATGCCACAGTGACATGAGTCCACATCATGTGCTTCTCCCATCCCATGTGTATGCCACAGTGACATGAGTCCACATCATGTGCTTCTCCCATCCCATGTGTATGCCACAGTGACATGAGTCCACATCATGTGCTTCTCCCATCCCATGTGTATGCCACAGTGACATGAGTCCACATCATGTGCTTCTCCCATCCCATGTGTATGCCACAGTGACATGAGTCCACATCATGTGCTTCTCCCATCCCATGTGTATGCCACAGTGACATGAGCCCACATCATGTGCTTCTCCCATCCCATGTGTATGCCACAGTGACATGAGTCCACATCATGTGCTTCTCCCATCCCATGTGTATGCCACAGTGACATGAGTCCACATCATGTGCTTCTCCCATCCCATGTGTATGCCACAGTGACATGAGTCCACATCATGTGCTTCTCCCATCCCATGTGTATGCCACAGTGACATGAGTCCACATCATGTGCTTCTCCCATCCCATGTGTATGCCACAGTGACATGAGTCCACATCATGTGCTTCTCCCATCCCATGTGTATGCCACAGTGACATGAGTCCACATCATGTGCTTCTCCCATCCCATGTGTATGCCACAGTGACATGAGTCCACATCATGTGCTTCTCCCATCCCATGTGTATGCCACAGTGACATGAGCCCACATCATGTGCTTCTCCCATCCCATGTGTATGCCACAGTGACATGAGTCCACATCATGTGCTTCTCCCATCCCATGTGTATGCCACAGTGACATGAGCCCACATCATGTGCTTCTCCCATCCCATGTGTATGCCACAGTGACATGAGTCCACATCATGTGCTTCTCCCATCCCATGTGTATGCCACAGTGACATGAGTCCACATCATGTGCTTCTCCCATCCCATGTGTATGCCACAGTGACATGAGTCCACATCATGTGCTTCTCCCATCCCATGTGTATGCCACAGTGACATGAGTCCACATCATGTGCTTCTCCCATCCCATGTGTATGCCACAGTGACATGAGTCCACATCATGTGCTTCTCCCATCCCATGTGTATGCCACAGTGACATGAGTCCACATCATGTGCTTCTCCCATCCCATGTGTATGCCACAGTGACATGAGTCCACATCATGTGCTTCTCCCATCCCATGTGTATGCCACAGTGACATGAGTCCACATCATGTGCTTCTCCCATCCCATGTGTATGCCACAGTGACATGAGCCCACATCATGTGCTTCTCCCATCCCATGTGTATGCCACAGTGACATGAGTCCACATCATGTGCTTCTCCCATCCCATGTGTATGCCACAGTGACATGAGTCCACATCATGTGCTTCTCCCATCCCATGTGTATGCCACAGTGACATGAGTCCACATCATGTGCTTCTCCCATCCCATGTGTATGCCACAGTGACATGAGTCCACATCATGTGCTTCTCCCATCCCATGTGTATGCCACAGTGACATGAGTCCACATCATGTGCTTCTCCCATCCCATGTGTATGCCACAGTGACATGAGTCCACATCATGTGCTTCTCCTACCTCATGCACTTGCACTGCATCCACTGCATTTGATGTGACTTTGCTTCCCACTCTGTTTTTAATTCTTGCATGACCAGATTATAAGCAGTTAATAACATTTTAAATATATGTGAAAAGTATTTATTGATTTGATTTGTTTACCAAAAAAGTCTGTCTGGGCTAGAGCTCCTTTTCAGAGGAGGCCTAGTAAGAAAAACTCCATAAAGGTTAACAATATTAAAATGAAAAACAAGTGTTAGAAATTCAAACATTCATTCATATAAGTCAGATAAGCAATACAGTGATCAGGGAGAACAAACATGTTACATATAGACTGGATTAGAATTTGAATAGAAGATGAATGCATTTTAGTTTCAGTAAACAACAACAATAGTAATCCAGATCAGTAATTATAAGAGACATCTTATATACAGTGGCAGAATTAGAAAGGTCTAGAATACGCTTGGGAGAGTTTTGATGGCAGAGATTAGGAGTACTAGTAAGGGTAGATAATTAAGTAAATATTTATTTATTTATTTGACATTTATTGACCAGGAGTATCCGAATGACTAGGAGCACTTTTCAGTGGAGGCATAGGGAGAAAAGCTCCACAATTATAGACTAATGTTTACAACAGAAGCACAGAGTGAAAAGATTATAGAGAGAGAGATATTGTGATTTCTCACCTGAATACTAACTGTGTAAATATACAAGATTTGAGTCTATGGTAAAAACTCTATGTAAATGTACAAGAAATAGAAACTGAACAAAGAGAATAATCCAAAGTTAAACTATTTGCTAGCTAGCATTTGTCAAATAAACAAATAAACTAACATGCAAAATAACAATCACAAAATAACAAAAGTAATATAGCAAATGAATAGAATTATTACACAAGGTCAAACATTTTGTGCATTTAGCTAGTTAGCAGTAGAGTACTCAAACATAGAATGAAACGTCAAGTGGGCTAAATGATAGATTTTTAGTGCAAATGCTGGTGTCAATGCAAGGAGAGACAGTGAGGAGAGCAGGAAGCGAGAGTATTGTTCTGGAAGAAAAGGAGACCAATTGGCAATAAAGTTGAGTGGAGGAGTTGGCGGCATCGCCATATTTAGTTGCTTTTAAGAGATCAGAAGTGGGTAAAGGTATGAGATATGGATGAATGAGGAGAAGTGACTTGGAGAAGAATATTGTGAGAAAGTAAAAGAAACTAGGGGAATACATGGCAGTGAATGAGGAGTATAGTGGCAGGAGAACAGTAAGAAGAAGAAGAAGATGGCTATAGGGAAGATGATGGACAGCTGTGATAATGTGAGTAGAAAGGCTATACTGGGGAAGGTTTTCATTAGCAAATCATGCTATTCGTTAGGTGGGAAGTAAGTAGTGTTTTAAACTAGGAGATTCTGTGGATATTATGGACTGTTATTGGTAGAAGATTCCAAAGACTGAATACTAATGCAGAATAGGGGGCATCACAATATGTGTTATCTGTTGGATGGTTGTGGCCAGGAATTTATCTCTTCAAATCATTATTTAAATGGTTTCTTTTCTACTAAGCATATAAGATTAGATGTATTTCAATAACCAAGCAAACAGACAGAGAAACAGGGAGACAGACAGAGAGAAAGACAAATAAGTTAAAATGTAAATAAATATATGAATCTATTTGTGAATGTTCAGTTTTGTTTATTGCATGCATTCTCTGTAGTGCCAGATCATGACCTTGTGACTGCATTAACCCCTTACTAGAGTTCTAGACAAAGTTAATTATATTTCAATATATTTGGAGCTGCCTAGCTCAGCATGTATACAGATCATAAATCTGAATACAGTGTTGATGGCTTGGGTTTGACTCATGGAATAGGTCTCTTACGATTCATCAAGAAGGTTAGGATTGCTTGATAGATGACCACCTCTTCCATCTTGGAGAGCCCAGAAGGCTGTTGTTGGTAGAGGTCAGAGTGCTTACTAAACTTGCATGATTATATTTTCTTCTAATACAGCACACATGGCTGGAGTGAGTTCTGTGGTGCACATCTTCATGTACTACACATTCACCATGTAGGAAAAGCCTAGGGACTAGAAACAACATATGAGAGATGTCATCAGCAGCTACATATTATGCCCACCTGGTTCTTGAGTCTTGCATCCAATTACTTCAGCAGCAAATGAGGCTATAGAAAATATGGTAAATTATCATGTTGACAAATAGTACTGAAGGAAAAAGGCAGTAAATGCCACTGGGGGTGGGGGTGGGGGGTGGGCTAGATCTTCAGACTGACTTGAGGCAAAATGTAGAAAAGAGATCTCAGAATATCTGAACTGGTGCTCATAAGCAGGCATTTAATGTTATCTGCTAAGCCTGGAATTCTAGATTATCTTAATTTCCATGGCATTTGTTTGGCATCTACTTTTCCGAAGTACAAGCAAACACAGGAGGGTTATGGCTGACAAAGTTTGCAGATGACTGCAAACTGGGCGCCATAGTAGGAAACACATCTGACACAGATATCCTTCAGAAGGGTCTCACAGAAACGGATAACTGGTGCCAGAGCCATGGCCTAAAGTTAAATGCCAAAAAATGCATAGTCATACCCTTCGGGAAAAACAAGGTTACCCCTAGCTACCAAATAGGTGGCAATCCACTGAGCACAGAAGAAGTTATCAGGGACCTGGGGACCCAGGTTGATAGTAGTCTGTCATTCGACACCCATGTAGCTAAAGTAGTTAGGAAGACCTTCTACATTGCCCACCTTATCATGAAGGGATTCTCATCTAGATCAAGGGAGGTCATAGTCTCCCTATACTCATCACTCATCAGACCAATGATTGAGTACAATGCCCCATTCGGAATGTATCTGACCCGACACTTGCAGCAGCTGGAGAGGCCACAAAAGTTCCTCACCAAAAGGATAAAGGGTCTCAAACATCTGTCCTATGCTGCCCGACTGAAAGAACTCCAGCTCTATTCAGTCGCACCGCTTGCTCAGAGGTGACCTTTGCCTAACATACAAGGCCATGTCAAACCCAGATTTGATGAATATGCTTCACCTCAAAAAATCTAGATCCGTCAGAGCCACAAGGGCGGGAGACTTAAACCTCGACACGGCTATTAATAGGACGTGCTGGAGGGATAGATTCATCACCCAAAGACTCCCTATGCTGTGGAATAAAATCCCGGTATATGTGAGGCAGAGCACCTCGCTGGCCTTGTTCAAGAGAAATCTTGACCAATGGATGGGAGATCGCAGATATACCCCAGGGATTACCTAAGTGTCACTGCTCGACAGAGGCACAGCAAAATAATGGGTATAGTTCCCCATACTAAAGGGGTGGCGTAAGCCACAAAACTATGGGCTAGGCTTGTAAATGCCCTCGGGCAGATAGCCTAGTATGAACCTATGAACCTATTTGTTCTCTGCCCCTCATTCTGAGAATGCTGTAGATAGGTAATGCATAGAGTGAGTGAGATAGTTTTTCATTAACATCTGTCTTTATCTGTTGTTAAAAATGCAATGGATAGATTCATGCTCAAGATCATAAGCATATGGATTTATTAAATTTCAAATGGCCTTGGATCTGAACAAATAGATATGTCAGTTTACCAATTAGATTTTTAACCTGTTTTATATGCGGGAATAAAGTTGTGTAGCTGGTTTAATTCTATGTAATACAAAACAGTTACAATTAATACATAATAAGACTCCTATTGTACTTCTCATATTTGTTTGTTGCATATGTTAGCAAACATGGACCAGCAAGCCATTTATTAATGAATCCTACGTATGAAATCAGTGAGGCCTTTTTATGATATGGACTAAAATACACTCCTGGGAGTGTCATGGGTAGTTAGTTATTTTTAATTTTTTTTTTATGGAAGACAGTCTAGCTTATTATATTCAACTCTCTTTAATTTTAATAGTTTTAAATGATCTAATCATAGGTCTGTGTTGTTTTTGTAATGCATCTTCTGGGTCATGGAATTGAAAAAAAAACAATCCTGAAAATCTTTTTTCAAATTCCTCTAACCTTAAATTATACCACGTATTAAAGTAATAATCTGGTATAGTACTACTATGATTGTTTCTGTTTTGTATCATTATAATGAACAATGTATGTAATAAATGTATAAATGTAAATTATGTTTACAGTGTACAGTTTTGCTAAATGGATAAATATGTTATTTTACTCTTACAATAAAGTCATCCTTTTAAGAGAATCCCTAAAGTCAGACATGCAGCAGTAAGTATAGTGCTGAACTAGCTACTACAGAGAACGTTTATTTTGTAGGGAATATTAGCATTCCCTGATGTCCATGCACATTTACATGTAAATGTACGTATAAATTTAGCATCACTGTACTTTACTATAAAGGTTTCACTAACATGGTTTCTTTGTGAATTCTTAGCTACATTTCAAGTTTAAGGCACATACAAATTCCTCATGACTATCATATTGTGTTTTCCACAAGACTGTTTTTAACCAATGCATTTGTTTGGTATTTGTTCAGTGGGCTATAAATCATTTGTAGACTGTATTATCAGTCCATGTATTTACAATCTAATAATACTAGCCTTCCTTAGGATATTAGACCTGTAGCTGCCATACTAATATGCACTTATTAAATGCATTGCTTATTCATCCACACTAATCTGTGCCATAACAGCACAGATGCTTTCCTGACTTACAGAGAAGTAGATTGTCTAAAGCAGTTTTCATTTTGTTATGCTGTAAACAACAGATGGCATAGCTTTAACCTTTTGTAGAACATTAATCAAAAGTTAACAGAATCAGTAAAGGACATCTAACCAAGTATCTTTAGAAAAAAAATATTTTACAGTGTTACATTATCATAACAAATAGCATTAATAATTAGAATTTACTGTTTTGCAAGATGAAACATGCCCTTTTTATATATCTGCTATTTGTTACTTCTGTAAAGCTAGAAAAAACACATTTTATGATGGCATTGCATACAATTTTGTTTTTAACTTCTATTTAGATTCTTTGTTAATAGAAACATTATATTGATTACCATATTAATGTGTACATCTTTGTTTGTTGTCACCCCCCCAAAAAAAAAATATATTGCACTTCACAAAACATTTAAAATAATTATTTTAGAGGGTTTCCTAAAACTAAAGTGTTTATGTCATACTAAAGAGTTTGCTACCAATGAAAGTAAATCTTTATGTAGGGCTCATAAAGAAATACATACCAGCCTAGTAAAATAACAATCTTTACAGGAGAGGAGTAACAAAACATTTTCAACCTGAAACTTGGGATGTTTCAAAGATGAAAAAATGCTGTAGAACTGCAGTTGACAAGACGATGTAAATATACTATGTTTAATTCAAAATAATTCAGAACTAGGAACAGATAGGCATGTACTTTAATTATCAGGCAACCAAAAGATGACTGACAGATGGAGAATATATTTAAAAATCATTGAAGAATTCTGTAAACTGGCCCTGCCAGTTAGCTGTATGGAAATGGAGATCAGGATAGTTTTCAGGAAATCATATCAGGTTTAAGTAACTTCTGATTCACATTTATTTGAAATAAGTGCAGTACTTGGGTTTGCCTTAATGGAGTTTTATACAATTCCTTCTAATCGATTGGTTAAAATGTATATGTTCAAAGAGTCGACATTTTGAAGGACAGAAAATATTGATAAATATATTCATTTTAATGTCTAACAACATGGCTATTTAAGCTGACATGAAGAATCAACATAGCACTGTTTGTACCCTCACATGTTTTGACTTTAGAGGTTTGCATATCCCTATGATCCTTAGATCTAATCTGGTGTTATGTGGTCCTGGTAGGTAGAGTGCTTGGAGTTGCTATGAGGGCTTATAACATGCAACTTAAAAGGTGGATTTCAGGTATAGTGCAACTAAAGAAGAGGCATGAATGGCTGGATTACAGTGAACTAAACCACGGCAATGGAAATTGTCTTGTGGGATTGGGAATTTTGTCTGATCGTTGCAGAAGAGAAAGAGATTCTGAAAGAGACTATGAAGTTTTTAGCCTGACAGAGTGGATTTTCCTTTACGTACATTTGTTTTGTAATCGTACTTCACATTAAGTGGTAGCTTGTTTCATTCTCTGGAGATGTTCATCTTGACAAGCTGCAGCTAAGTATGTAGATGTTCTCAGCTGCGTATTGGATATCTGGATCTTTTGCCAGTAGATGAGTTGGTCATCTTAGTTTGACTAATATAAAAAGAAAACAGTGTCAGTCAGTTCTGTGTGCACACTCACATAACAGTTCAAAATTGTACCAGAGAAATTAAACAAATATATAGTTTTGTAGAATTATGCATATAGTATTTGGAATAGGATCCTACTTATTTGATCCTCTAAATGAATTTATAAAAAAAAGTTTATACTCTTTTTTTTTTTTTTTTTTTTTTTTTTTTTTTTTTTAAAGAAATGTCAGTATAAGCCATGGAACTCAGCACAGAATTAATAGTAGCCTTAGTCCTAGGTTTGAAGCCTGATGTCAGTGAATTTTGTACTTTTAACTATTTTGAGTATTTAGCCTTTTGGTGACAGTGTAAGTGGGTTTGATATGTTGTCATCTACTGAGTTTTGTAGTTCTGCTAATTTACTTTATTACTTATGTGGAGAGTGATATATAAAACTGGAGCTATACAGTTGAGAACAAAGACTGACAAGATCTGAACCCAAATGATGAATTATTACTGGATTTAATGCCTAGTCATATACTGTCCATAATGAACATGGTGTTCAAATAGAAAAGAGTAACTAAGTATATTTTGTGCAAGATCTCCTCAGGCTGAAAAGTGATGGCTGACTTTCTAGATATGTCAACAAACTTATAAATGCACATTCTGGAAACTCAAGTGAGAAGAGGTTCAGAAGTGTCTGCTCACCAGCATGTGGCAGTGAATTGTATTCGTCATCTGATCAAGTGGCTTCACATACCTGAGAAACTAAAATGTGCACTGATGGTGTGCTGGGAAAAAGTAGGAGATGCTTCTATTCAAAGTGGGGTCAACCCAGATACCAGCAGAGAGTGGTGCTTAAGGACATGGAGCCAAACTGGGTAGTATTCAAGATCTCAGAAGATGAGGTACTAGCAAGGAGTTGTGCCTGAAAGATGGCTACAGCTTATTATGGAGATAATTAGAACCACTGGATGCAAATCAGTGATGAGGCAAATCATCAGATGAAAGAAAAAGGCACTCTATGCAAGATGAGCATCAAATCTCCAGATTTTTTCTGTACTTTTTTTTTCCTGTTGGTCACATGGTGGCTATCAAGCTTCCACCTATATGGCCTCCTCATTTATCCTGGAATTGTCAGCTGATTGGCCCATTTTTTCCATCTACATTGGGGTTGGATATTTGATGTGGTACCATCATTCTTCTCAGGGAATGTGAGATTTTACCTGCAATTTTCCTTTGCATGCACCTCCATCATTTCAAGGCATAATATGTATTGGAATATGGGGGACACTCCCTGTATTCCAGTATATGGTACCTGTCATGCATTGAGATCCACTAGCAAAAATGGAGGAGAATCTATATTTATTAATTTGTAATTCCATTCCTTCTCACCAGATTTTACACAATACAAATCTGGAGCTAACTGGCATCCTAGTTACATTCAGTAAAATTAATGTTTACATTATAGCTAATTATATATCGCCATCTGTGACCCCTTCAGAGTATGCAGAATACCTTAAACAGTTAGAAAGGTTAGGAATCAATCCAAATACCATTATTATGGGTGCCTTCATCTACCACTCATAAACTGGAAGACATTTACTTACAATGAGACTTTTGGACTTTTTAAATGATAAAACACATGGCCCAGTTTCCACAGACCCTCTAGAGGTATTCATATTCTTTTTCTTGTCTCACAAACATTTCATACAATTTCCCAGCTTATTATCCCTGCACTAGTCAATTCTGACCATCTTGCTCTGATCACCTCTATAAAAATCTGTTTTGTAGCCCCAAACAACACCACTATAATCAGGAATCACTCCAACACCAATTACTTATTCTTTATTGCACTTACCAATAAACACAAATAGTACAGCTTTCCCATAAACCTTGTAACCAAGGCTGCTTCCTAAAGCAAAGCACTTTACTCCCTCTTGAATAAATGCATACAATAATGGAGTACATACCATGACAAGTTTAGAATAAAACCCATATGGTGGAACTAACAGATCAACAAACTATAATGAAAAAGAAAAAGATGCTGGACATCACTAAAAGATGTCCACATCATCATTATTAAAGGGATTTAAACTGGTAACTAAGCTTTTCAACCTTGCCACTAAGAAATGTAAGGCCATCTAGGAGCTTGAGAATGCAACTAATTCAAATGATAACCATAAGTTGTTCCTTAGCTATATTAAGAAACTTAGAAGTAACCTACACTTTTAAACTAACTTCATTGCTAATGGTACCTTCTTGTTGACCACAAGGACATTTCTACTGTTCTTGAGGATAAATTCTCTTTGACTTCACTCCACCCACCCTCCCCTCTCTTTCCTCTTTTCCCTTTCTCGCACTCCACCTCGTGATATCAGTCTGGACCAAGTCCTTTAGACACCTTCCAAAGTTAAAAACACTACATCCAAGAGTGCTGACAACACCTCTGAATGTCTGCTGAGACATTTAAATATGACTTGGTAAACTCTCATATTCTCGTCAACCTGAGTCATTCCATTTGTTATATACATGAGGAGTGCAGAAAGGCAGTTATTGTCCCTTTGGGTAAAGGTGGTCCTGATACTGTTCTGGTTACAGACCTACTGAGTTTCGCTAGTATTTTTTGCAAAGCTTTGGATTGTATAATAGCTGAACTAATAAACAATGATATAGGTGACCTCAAATTCTTGGATACACAGCAGTTCAGCTTTGAAAATGCCTAATTGTGCCTGCTCAACCTGGTTAAGTGGTTGAATTCTTTGAAAGGGTTACTGAGGTCATGTATATGTGAGATGCAGTTTTATAATACTTATTTAGACTCTGCTAGTGTTGGGACAATTCCCTTTGATAATCTCTCTCTAGAACAGTATAGACTCATAGGTAACTACCTGGCAAGTTGCCCTTGCAGACCTTTTTAATCCAAGCTGATTTCCCTTCAAAAGTAAGAATTGAACCTTTTACCTTATGTCTGTGAGGTAAGCATATTAACCACCATGCCAACCATCAAAACACTTGACCTAATTATTGCACATAGAAAATGGGTTACCTGTTGAATTGTTGTGGGTTTTTTTTTTTTTTAGTATATGCATTTCATGTTATATTTTTTTATTTAAATTGGTCCGTTTGCCTAACATTTCAAAATTAATGTATAAAATATATTTTTGTTGTAGGGAGTATTTTAAATACAAAATATATGTATGTTGCATAAGTATTTAATAATATCTACACACAGGCATGCACACATATAGACACACACAAATACACACACACACATATTTGCACATACGTAAATGAACAGACACACACACACACACACACACACACACACACACACACACACACACACACACACACACACAGTGGTGGCTGGTGACTTCAAATCAAAGGGGGGGCTGCAGGAGACAGCTGAATGGGTGGGGTCAAGGGGAAGGGGTGTGACCAACTAGAAAGGGGAGGAGCTATGCTCAAAACCACAAAAACTAACTTTAATTAAATATGCTGCCCTGGGTGCCAAACCATCATTATGAGAGTCCAATTAAGACAAAAATAAGTGTAGAAGAATAAAAATATTTCAATGCATTGGCTGCATGACAGCTTACTTAATATCTAGATGGAAACAAAAGGTTGTGAGGCATGAAAAAATAAATTACTTTTTAAATACATTACTGGAATGCCAGTCAAAATCAAGTATAAGAAAAACAAGCAGCACTCAACTCAAACCACTTCTCCCTGCACTGCAGTTCTAATTATAATTTATATTCAGCTTTATTAAAGTACCAAGTAACATGCTGAAAGTAGAAATCTCTGTGATGCCCCCACTTGTAAAAATGTTTCTTATCCAAAAAAGACCTGCTGCCTGACAACCATCTACTTGTTTCATGGGGAAAACATGATCAAAGTAAAAAATGAAAAGCAAACAAGAAACAAGCTCAAGATACTTTGCTTAAAGGATTACTGTACAGGTTATGGACCACACATGATTGGCATTCTGTTTAGTTTACAGGTAAGGCCTGTAGAGATGACTGGAAGTCTCCAACAAGTGTGAGCTTTTTAAAAGAATGTAATCCTGTCCTTCAATACCCAAGGCTTATACATTATCTAGTTAGGTATTCTCTGCATGGCAACAACAGAAAGGCTGTCAATGTTGGCAATTCTTTAACAGTATGCTTATTAAAGCTTACTTGCATCTTACGATCTCAGACAAGCTTACCTTATGGTCATTAAAGCATTGCTACTTAAACACGGAGCAACAGGCACTTTGAGTAATAAGCATAAATCTGAGTAATAAGCATAAATCAACAGTACAAAAATATGACAGAAACCAGACCATTCTGCAAAATCAAGGACAGATGAAAAGCCACTGTAGTACTTGTGTCTACCTTGGATGGGGGGACACACTGCACATTTACACTGCATAACTACTCCTTGCCTTGCTTGGACACATCCAGAGTCACTACATGGGGGATTGGGGTGCAACAAGTATGTCACAATTTGAAATGTCTCTGGCTAACTGTGATGGCACTGACACATTTGTCATACCTCTTAACCTCAGAGCAAGAAGTCTGGACAAAGCCATACGCAGAAGTGGGACAAAGGCCCAAAAATAAGGACAATTTTTAAATATTACTCTAATAAACTTAGAAAGATAATAGAATAGGTCTTGCATTAGTATGAATTTTCTGAAGGGTATAAAATCTGAAACTCAAATGTCTGTCATTATTTTCTAACTTCAGTCTTTAATGATTTGTCACTAATTTGCCAAAACACACAATTTTATGAAAAATGGACCAAAAATATGATGCAAAAATATAAAATAGCCACACAATACAGCTGGGAACCTGTCAAAGAAGGGACACTTTAATATTAGTACTGCTAACTTGAGCAGCTGACAAAATAAAAGAATCTACATGCATTTCAAGTAATCTATAACTTTGATTATTATAGTTATTTCTTAATTGTAAACCCTCCATGTTTTCTTCCAAAATTGCTATTTTGTGGAGGGATTGTTAGGGGGAAGAGCAACATTTAGAGCCAAAATTGGGGACAGTTGAGAGGTTGGCTATGCCTAATTCTATAAAGCAATTTATTTGCATGTACCTCTCAACCTGTTAATGCAGTAAATCTGAACAAGGCCAAATATATTGGGGGAACATATAAACAGTACTAAAAATTGCTCTTGTATAAATTGAGACAGTTGATAGAATAACAGTTCTTACTTTAGCATGCATTTTTCTGAAGGTTATGAAGTCTGAAACTCAGTGTATCATTATTTAGTGACTTAAAATTTGTAGTTTTCTGGAAAATCATTTAGGAATTATGAAGAACAAACCAAAAATAAGAAGCAAAAATCTATTCATTCTTGGAAAATCTGGACAGTTGGGAGGTATAGTTCAGCTGGGCCTGTCTCAGTTTGCTGCCCTTCCCCCCTGACAAAATCATGGTTGAATGGAGCCTCTGCAGCCATTCCAATGATCCATTACTTTGCTATTTCACTCCATTTACCATAAACACTAATGTGCATACTGCTTTACTTCTATGATGAGTTGGACTTCATTTGAAAGTTTTATTTTGTATTTTACAGCACAAACACTAAGACATCTGCTAAACAAAGCAATGCAGTCTCACAATGAAAAACAGACTTAGCATTAAAACTTCTCTGCCCTTGAAACTCATATTCATCGAAACAGCATTGAAACCCACATTCAAAGAAAATACATTTTGCCAGTGGCAGATAAAGATTAATTTTGGGCTGTTTTCAAATTATAGGCCCATTGCATATGAAACATACATGTGTTCTTTGATACACCTTCCTCATTGTACTAAATTTATATTCCTTGTACAATACAGTACAGTTGTTAGAGGGCATTTTAAATTTGTTTTGAACATTTTTCCAGTAAGCAATGAAACAAAACACATGCACCCATAATGACAAAACTGCCCAGTTCAGAACATTTCCATCATAAAAGTCTACTCAGACTTCCACAGTCCACCATTATTAGTAAATATGCACAATTCTACAGTCCACCATTATCAGTAAATATGTACAATTCTACAGTCCATTATCAGTAAATATGCACAATTCTACAGTTCATTATCAGTAAATATGCACAATCTCTGAAGAAGTAAAAGTCATCTAAATAATTCCACATTAAAGAAATCTGTAACTAATGAAGAGGCTGCTGGCAAACACCTTTATATTTCATGGTTTCATCGAAAAATCTGTTGCCCATCAGGAATAAATTGCCTATATTACATTAAAAAATGATAAACTAGTAATATTGCAAGAGGAAATGGATAGCAAACTGATAACAGACTCATAGTTAGTATCTTTACCAAGGAGAACATTCTCAGTACAGCAGCATCCACCCCTTGTGGGAGTAGAACCCACAGCCTTCTGCATCAAAAGCAAGTACACAACCTGTTGTGCTATTAACAAGGCAAACCAGCTTCACTTAAGCAACACTAAACTTCTGTTCCCCTGCAGCTCTCAGCTCCTTGTAAAATCTACTCAATACTCAACTTCATCTCAACTTCGCAGCACAAGAAAACTGGAAAAAGCCAAAATTTATTGGGGGGGGGGTCAAAAGCCCAAAAACCAGGGACACATCAAACATTGCTTGTATAATCTTGGAAAGTTGCTAGAATAAAATGCTGTGTTACCACCATACATTTTACTGCCAAGGTCTCTGTGCAAAACAGTCAGAGCAACATACCACTATGCCAAATCAGCTGCTTTGTGAAAGAGAAATGCTGCATTACCACCATACATTTTACTGCCAAGGTCCCTGTGCAAAACAGTCAGAGCAACATACCACTATGCCAAATCAGCTGCTTTGTAAAAGAGAGGAAGACTGAAACTTAAATGGCTATCATTTAGTGAATTCAGTTCTCACCATAGCTGTCAACCTCTTAGTACAAAACACCTGGACAAACCCAGTAATGAGGGAATGCAGCCCTCAAACATATTCAGTGAATTCAGTTCTTGTCATAGCTGTCAACCTTAGCACAAAAAACCTGGACGAAGTCAATAATGGGGGAATACAGTCCCAAAAATAGGGACAAATTTCAAATATTCATCTTATAAACTTAGAAAATTGCTAGAATAAAAGGTTGTGTTACTATGTATTTTCTGAAGAACATGAAGTCTGAAATTCAAATGCCTGTCAGTTTTACTTCTGACAGAACAAAAACAATTTTCAGCAGAGGCCCAGGGAGAAATACTGCAGACACGTCTTTGTAAAATGGCAGGGCACCAGAACAAATCCACACAAACACAGGGAGGAGATGCAGACTCCACACAGAAGGCACCCCAGCCAAGAATCAAACCAGAAAAACCTATAGCTGTGAGGCAACAATACTACCACTGCACCATCAAATATGTAAGGACTTAAACATTCAGAAACCTGAAGTCTGAAATTCAAATGCCTGTCAATTTTATTTAACATTTGTTAATCAGGACAGTCTGACTTGGAACAAAAAAACAATTTTCAGCAAAGGCCCAAGAAGAAATAATGCAGACATGTCTTTGTAACATGGGGGGACACAAAAGTAAACCCACACAAACACAGAGAAAAGATACAGACCCCACAAAGAAGGCACCCCAGCCAAGAATCAAACCTGAAAACCTGCAGCTGTGAGGCAACAATGCTACCACTGCACTATCAAATATCAAGCATTGCAGCATTTACAAAGCACAGATATTATGAGGAAAAGATCAGATCAAATATGAGGCAAAAATCTGCATTTTTTTTTTTACAAATGGTGGTGGGTAAGGAATTCAGGTCTTTAACATCTGCATACAAGGTACAGGGTTCAAGCCTGAGGTATTACCTACCACACACACACCTGTAGTAGCAAACCACAAAAACTAAATATACTGCCCTGGGTGCCACACCGTCATTATGAGAGTCCAATCAAGACAAAATGAAGTGTAGAAGAATAAAAATATTTAAATATTTCAATGCATTGGCTGCATGACAGCTTAATATCTAGATGGAAACAAAAAAGGTTGTGAGGCATGAAAAAATAAATTACTTCTTTTAAATACATTAATGGAATGCCAGTCAAAATCAAGTATAAGAAAAACATGCAGCACTCAACTCAAACCACTTCTTGCACTGCAGTTCTAATTATAATTTATATTCAGCTTTATTAAAGTACCAAGTAACATGCTGAAAGTAGAAATCTCTGATGCCCCCTTATCCAAAAAAGACCTGCTGCCTGACATCTACTTTCTTCATGGTGAAAACATGATCAAAGTAAAAAATGAAAAGCAAACAAGATATAAGCTCAAGATACATTGCTTAAAAGGATTACTGTACAGGTTATGGACTATACGATTGGCATTCTGTTTACGGGTAAAGCCTGCAGAGATGACTGGAAGTCTCCAAGTGTAATGAGACTCTTAAAATCATGCAATCCTGTCCTTTATTACAAATACTGGCATATGCATTTCAATACCCAAGGCTTATACATTATCTAGGTAAGTATTTTCTACATGGCAACAGAAAGGCTTTCAGTGTTGGCAAGTCTTTAACAGTATGCTTATTAAAGCTTTCTTGCATCTTGCAATCTCAGCCAAGCTTACCTGATGGTCATTAAAGTATTACAGAGCAACAGGCACTTTGAGTAATAAGCATAAATCAACAGTACAAAAAATATGACAGAAACCAGACCATTCTGTAAAAATCAAGGACAGATGAAAACACACGCACACACACACACACACACACACACACACACACACACACACACACACACACACACACACTATACACAAGTCCTTATAACTGTTGGTGCATTTAATTGCTTTGGTTCTGTTGGGCTTTTTCCACTTGATAACCACAAATTTTAAACAGCTACTATCAGAGAGGGGAAAGAAAATGGCAGATTCTTGCAACTGCCACTACTGCTGCTGTTAAGTGCATTAGTTCTTATGTCTATTTATTTTTTATTTTTATTTTGTTTTCTCACACCTGCTAGCCAGCACCTTTTTGAGCCACAGTTACTGATGGAAAGGGAAAGGGAAAATCCTTCTCCTGTATATGATTTTAGGACTTGGGTTTGATGCCAGAACAGATGCACTGAGCTCATCTTATACATTAATTCACTTATTAGGAAAGTGGAGTGTAAAGTGAGGACTGCTGATTCTCCAAACTCATTCTTTAAATGCTAATAAGGAACAGTAGTGATCATTACTGAGTGAATGGAATCTTCACTATTGGGACAGTATGGTGGTCCTGCACAAAGGGTCCCTGATGTGGGATGTCATTATCCTTATTACTTGGATTCAAAGATGATAAATTCAGTGTTCAGTCAGGCTATGAATGTGTTAGCACCATTAAAAACAAGAGACATAATGCCTACACATGAAGGAGCTGTAGGATTCTTCAGAGCATTTGTACAGTCATTTACAACACATTATTGATCGTATTATGTTGTCTGGTTACTCATTACAAAAAGTATGAAAAATTTAGGTCAAAAGTTAACATGTTGGTGTGTTTTCTTCATGTTGTGTTTACCCCACAGATGTTCCTTTTATTTTGCAGTCTTTATACTGTGCACGTCTTTCTATACGGTGATTTTATAAACAGATATCCAAACAGCACCAAAATAATTTTAATATGTAGTTACAATGAATTCTTTAAAACACTGTTGTACAGCACCATTCATCACAAATTGTATGTTGAAAACAGTAAGCTGAGAAAACATAGAAACACACAAAAAATCATTTTTACTGCAGAGGGCAAGCTTCCAACACTTCCTGAAGTTATATATAACAACCTCGCAGTTGCACCACAGTGAGAAAAGGGGAAAAATACCTGAAAGTGCACCGCTGGTTGCATAATACAATAGACTATGCTGAGACTCAAAGTACTGACATAATCATGTAACAATGTCCATTGTAATACAAAAAGCAGAATTAAATATTATAAAGCAGAATATAATATACCTTTAAACTAATAACTACTTTGATTAGAGATAATACTTTTGAATAAACATTTTAAATATTTAAAAATGATGACAGAAAGCGAAGGAAAAATGAAAGGCATAACAAAGAAATTAAATCACAGTATGTCTTTAGATATAAAGTGCATACTTTCATAGCATAGCCCAATTCAAGAGTTTTAAGATTTTTGTGCTATGCTTTAACTAATAGAATTCCCAAATCCAAATATTCAGTTTAATATAATGCTGAGTTAACTTTACAAGCATTTCTAAAGATTATGACATTAGAGTACATAAATCATTAATAACTTAATTTATAAGAACTATTAATAAGTCACTAAATCAGTATTATTTATTGGCTGAGGACCTACTTTGAACCTTAGAGTTAGCACTAATACAATAGTTACTTAATGTTAAAACTTTAGCAGTTAGTCCATGCTGTCATTAAAAAGAGAATGCAGCTTTCTACACAATCTAAAATCATAACTATAAAGAAAGGCATCAATTCTATAACAAGCACTGTGTTCAGTTCATTCACCTGCCACCTGGTACACTTGCTATAGCCAGAAGAATGCCTAGCAAAGGCTGATGCTTTTTGGTATATTAGAAGATATAGTTATATAAAAATGTAGCAACTGCTTCTTAAGAATAAATATCTTCTAGACAAACTGCAAAAACCTTTTAAGATTCAGCCAAACATCTGCCCGTGCTGGACACTGATAGGACTGTGTACACAAGTTCTGTCCCTCACAACATCAGCTTTGTGTGATTACATATTTAAATATTTGAATAACCCCCATTATGTGGAAAAGTAATCTGGTTGGTGATTTAGGGCTTTGATTTATTATCTGGTCTTTCAATTATACTGTAAACTGTTCAATACAATATTTAATTTCCTCAGAATATTAAAGTCAAGCAGACGTTGGGCAAAATAATAATTCTGTTGCTTCATAGCCAAAGAGTATAATGTTTCCTATGGATACATGCAAAATCATCAAAACTCTAATAACTCAGGTATGTCATAACTGACTTCACCACTCAAATTTATGTTTTAAGTAACACCTATAAATAATAACTGCATTAGCTGACTAGAAACAATACTGGCATAACTATTGAGGGAGTATTTCACTGATTACAGTACTGGAAATGGTTTTAAACTGGCTATAATTGAATCAGTCATTACTTAAACTGCTCAAATATGAGCTGATTTTAATCCATGTGTTTGCCACTTTCCCCACTTGTATAATTCAATTTTTGGTATATATACAGATACACACACACACACACACACACACACACACACACACACACACACACACACACACACACACACAAACACACATATCTATCTATCTATATATATATATATATATATATATATATATATATATATATATATATATATATATATATATTTCTGTATGGGTTTACTGTCTTTCAACAAAATTACCTTTAACCAAATTTTACTTACCCGATCCCATTGCTGCTGAAATCATTTCCCTGTGAAAGGAATCACGTGGCCACCATGGTGAACTTTGCCCTCTCTTCGGTGTAGTGCGATCCCAGAGTTGGTATATTTAAGTAGGGGGGTGTGTGAGGAGAAGCCCCCCCCCCACATTGGTGGGTTTAATTTTGCTACATTTAGGTTTATTCCCATGGTGGCCAAGTGGTTCCTTTCACAGGGAAAGGATTTTGGCTGTCCGTGCATTCGGTGTAATGCAGTTTTGTAGTAATGGGTTCGGGTGAGTAAAATTCGGTTAAAGGTAATTTTGTTTAAAGAAAGTAGACCCATATATATATATATATATATATATATATATATATATATATATATATTTATATTTATATATATATATAAGAGTTAGGGGGGTCAGAGGGCATGCCTTCCAATACACAGGGCATAAATCAGTGCTCACATTTGAACAGATGAAGTACTGAGCTAAATTTAAGCTTCTTTAGTTTAAATATAAATATCACACTATAGATGCTACATTATAATCTGAACCACAGTTTTATATATCTGACTTCTAATGTATTATGAAAACATACTAGGTGAGATAGACTGTAATCTACACATAACATCTCACTTTATAATAATAGCAGGAAATTGTGCAAATATTATAAAGAGAACAGTGTGCATGTTCTAAAGCTCATATAACTTGCTGATGATAACGCTATTGCTGTATAATGTACAGAGATCCAAAAACATGGGATATAATCCATAGACGTTGCCTCACAGGTTCTATGTAAGAGTATGTCTACATGCAGAGTTGTACTGATTTGTATGTTAAGTCTTTAGACAATAGTAAGGGACATTTGTACTCCTGCAATCTCAAGTGTGGGGGGTCAGTAACCCAATGTCACTAGCTTATTCTAATAAGCTTAAAGCCTCAGCATCTCATCGGGAATTTATAATTTAGCTGTAAATCTATGTATTCCACTTGTTTCCTGGGAATTACAAAATTCAATTTGGGATATAGATGGCACAGTGGGCATAAATTCAGAACTGGGCTTAGTTCTTTGGTGTGTTTGTTATTAATAGACGTATTTGTGGATTTTCAATGTGTAGTACTCATAAGTTCAAAGGTAGGTACTAGGCTATCAGCCCAAGGGCCTAAATAAGCCTAACCAACAAGGTTCCCTGGCTTACGCCATCCAAGAAAGTTAATTTGCTGTGCCCCTGTAGAGCAGAGTAGGTGTATTTCCTATTTCACATCCACTCATCAAGATTTTTCTTGAAGAGTGCTAATGAGGAACTTTGTTTGACATAGATGGGTAGCTTGTTCCAGAGTATAGGAAGTCTCTGGGACAGGAATCTAACCCTCCAGCATATCCTGTTTATTGTGGTAACAAGGTTTAGGTCCTTAGAGCGTATAGCTTAGAGGCATTGGGATTTGTTTAGGTGCAGCATGTCCAACAGCTCTAGGTTTAACATAGTTTTACATGTTTGGCAGAGATCTCCTCAGAGTAGGCGATATGCTACAGAGTAAAGCTGGAGTTTTTTGAGACGGTCAGTGTAGGGCATCTGTCTGAGACCAGTAATCCTCTTTGTGAGGTACTTCTGTGGCCTTTCCAGCTGCTGTAGATGTCTTGTGAGGCACATTCCAAAAGGGGTGTTGTACTCTATAATGGGTCTAATGAGTGCTGAGTAGAGCACTCCAGTGCCTTTCATGTAGAAAAAACTACAGAGTTTCTTTAGAAATCATAGGAAGCACATGGCTATTAGACTAGAGGCCATATGTGTCCATATGCTCCTTGCCAATGACCACCCTCTTACTCTGCCATATTTTTTCCAGATGGCAAGGCCTGTAAGTCCCAAAGTATGTTTTAGGGTGATCATCCAATTTTTTTAAGTTATGTTTGAAGGCAGACAGGGAATTGCATTGCTTGTCTTGCAAAGGGGAGTCTATTCCAGAACAAAGACAGGCAATGGCTGATGAATCTATTAATTCATTTAGTTTTATTTATTCCTTGCTGCAGATTCAGATTGCTTGTTCTAGTTCTGCCTGTACTGTTTGACACATTATGAAAAAGGAGGCTTAAAATAATGGAATATCTGAGGAGGCTAACTGAGATACACAGGATGGCATTATGACTATAGTCATTATATGGTGGTCAAAGGAGAAGGGGACATCTAGCAAGATATCATGATAAACTTGTGGGAAAGGGGGTGTCACTGATGCAGTATGTCATAGAAATTTGTTTTCTAAATGATATGATACTGCATTTTTTAGCATTTGGTTTAAGCCTTTTCTCAGTGGACTATGTGCAATTGTGTGATAGTTCTGCTTGAGGAGAGTTTGTGTCATTTATTTATTTGACAATTACACCCATCTTGCAATCACCGCAAGCTTGGTCAGTCAGACATCCTTTCTGTCAGTATCGAGCTCAGTGAAATAGATGACAAAAAGGAGAGCACCAATAAACCCCCTGGGACATGACAGTAGTTACCTTTCCTTAACTGAGGTGGCATCACCAACTGCAACAATATGGGTTCTGTCCTTGAGGCAGTTTGCAATCCAGCTACCCCTTAAGGATATATGTTTACAGCTATTAAATTATTGAAATCACCATCATTTTGTATTGTATCTAGTGCTTTTCCAAGGTCTAGGAAGGTTTTATTTATTTATTTATTAATTTGGTTGAATTTGTTAACCAGGTTAATGGAATAATCACAA
>NC_056725.1:433273972-433281472 GCF_019279795.1 Protopterus annectens
CTCTGAGTAAGCGATATGCCACTGAGTACAGCCGGAGTTTATTCAGTCGGGTTGCATAGGACATATGTTTGAGGCCAGTAATCCTCTTGGTGAGGTACTTTTGTGGTCTCTCCAGCTGTTGGAAGTGTCTTGTGAGGTACATCCCAAATGGGACATTGTACTCTATGATGGGTCTGATGAGTGACAAGTAGAGGGGTACTATAACCTCTTTATTTCTAGATGTGAACCCTTTAGTAATTAAATGATCCACAGAGAAGGATTTCCTAACTACTTTGGCAATATGATTGTCAAAGGAGAGATTACTATCTACTTGGGTCCCCAGATCTCTTATTACCTCTTCTGTATTAAGGGGGCTGCCACCTATGTGGTAATTCGTGGCTGTTTTATTTTTCCCAAACGGGATGACTATACATTTTTTGGCATTTAGCTTGAGGCCATGACTCTGACACCAGGTGTCCGTCTCAGTAAGGCCCTTTTGAAGGATGTCCGTGTCAGCTGGAGAGTCAATTAAAGCTCCCAGTTTGCAGTCATCGGCAAACTTGGCTAGCCATAGTCCTCCTGTGTTTGCCTGTACTTCTGAGAAGTATATGCCGAACAGTAGGAGTCCCAGGACCGAGCCTTGCAGGACACCACTTGTGACTGGTTTAGAGTAGGACCTGGAGCCCACTATTCTTACCATGTGAGTTCTGTCTGTAAGCCAGTTGGCAACCCATCTCATGACGTAGGGGTTTATGTTCAGGCTGGTGTGTTTTTCTGTAATACCCGAGTGAGGAATGGTGTCAAAAGCCTTGGCGAGGGCAAGGTAGGCTGTGTGAACAACCTTTCCCGCATCTATGGCCTTGGTGACTGTCTCAAAGAAGTCAACCAGGTTTAGTAGGCATGATCTGCCCTTAACAAAGCCGAACTGGGTCGGGTCAGGTGTTTGGAGGTTCCCAATGTCTTTGTTAATGAGTTCAATGATGATGCACTCCATAGCCTTGCAGACCTGGCTAGTCAGGCTAGTCAGGCTTATGGGGCGATAGTTACCATGGTCAGTTGTGGCCCCTCCTTTGTGGAGTGGAATAACCGTTGCTGTGCACCATTCTATGGGCATGTAGCCTGTGGAGAGGCTGAGGCTGAACAGCCTGTTTAGGTGGGGGTTTAGTTTGTTCTGTAGTTTGTACAAGACGTAGCCTGGGACACCATCTGGCCCCATTGACGCTGTGTTTTGGCTTTTGAAAGGGCTATTTTCACCTGTGGGACACTACACTTTTCCGGTATTGTTGTGGTCCCTTTTGGGGGTGTGAGGGGGGTGAAGTTTGCACTGAATCTATCTGCCAGGATGTTGGCAATATCGGTATTTTCAGTATATTTTGTGCTATTTTGCACTAGTTCAGGGCATATCTGCGAGTTGCTACTTAGATTCTTAACATAGCTAAAGAAGGCTTTGTGGTTATCTTTTGAATCCTTGAATATTTTTCTTTCGAAGTTAGCCTCGGATGATTTTATGAGGGACCTTAGTTTCTTACTGATACTGATCAGGGATGTCTTTCCTTCTTGGGATTTGTTTTTTTTCTGAACTACTTTCCTCCTTCTATTGTATAGCCTGTTTATGGCAGGGGTCCACCAGACTGGTTTCCTTCTCTTAGAGGAGTGAGGCTTGGTTTTGCTAGGGATAGCATGATCCATGCATCCTTGTAGGTGCTCATAGAATGCATTTTTAAAGGTTTCTGCATCTTGGGCAGCATTATCCTTTAGCATGGGGGCTGTGAAACTTACCACCTCTGTCTTAAGTAAGGTGAAGTTTGCTTTAGAAAAGTTTTTTACTGTGGTTTCCTTAGTTGGAGGTGGTGGTGGGGTGTGGACATACAGAGTGATTAGTTTATGGTCTGATCTAACCAGTGATGGGTTGACCTTCGGTGTGGAATACCTGTCGCCCATGTTTGTGTTGACCAGGTCTAATATGTTTTCACCTCTGGTAGGGGAGTTTACCAGCTGATCCAGGGCATTTGAGTTGATGAATTCCAGGAAGTGCTGGGCCTGGGAGTTTGTACTCGAGTAGTTTTCCCAGTTAATTGTAGGGTAATTGAAATCCCCCAATGTCAGGGTGTTCGGTAGGATCTTCATGTTTTCCAGTGTCTCCAGAAAGGTGAAGTGGTGGTCCTGGGTAATGGAGGGTGATCTGCAGCAGGCCACAATTTGCATTGCAGATTTTCCTGATGTTAGTTGCACATGGATGATCTCAGAGATATCAAGCTGTGCCACTAACCTGGAGGTGTAGGTATCCTTGATGAATATGGATACACCCCCCTCCTTTTGTGTTTTGGTCGATGTTCTGTGGCCGAAATGTGTGGTACGAGTTGTAGCCCGGTAGTGCTGGGGTAATCTCTGGAGCCTTGAACCAGGTTTCAGTTACTGCACAGATGTCAACGTTCTCCATACTGAGGAGTGCTTCAAGCGTGTGCATTTTGAGATTTAAACTCCTGGCGTTGAGTAGCATAACCCTCAGTTTTTTGTTAATTGTTTTGTTTACGGAGGTGGGTTTGACTTTTGAGCCTTACCTAAAAAGGCACTATGGGGGCAGCAAGAGCCTTGGCCAGTATTCAAAAGCCTAGGGGTGACAGGTGCAAGCTGTATCTTGCGAAGCAATGTGGCTTGTCCCAGGCTGACAGACACTGGATCCTCTTTGATTGACACCTGATGTTTAGCCAATTGTTGAAATTGATCATTTTTTTCTTTTTACTGAGGTATCATTCTTGGTGAGGGCAGGATGCTACTCAGGGTCAGGGTCATACCAACTTGGGCTACATGATCAGAGATCTATTCCATGTCTCTTTTCATGTAGTCCAGGGAGATACGTCTCAGGTCATTCACACCAACATGAACAATGACAGAGTCATATTTGTACTTGTTCTGGAGTGACGTGAGTGCTTGTTTTATGTGGCGGATTCTGGCTCCCAACAGGCAGCTAACAGTAACCTTCTGCTTGTCCAGCCTAGTGAGTGGGACATCAGTGTGCCTGACAATAGAGTCACCTATTACTAGTGTGTTAGGTATGTTATTTCGCCTTAAGGGCTGTGATTGTGTGGCACACTGATTTCATGTTTTATGCATTGTCTGGTTTGTGACAGGAGGTGCAAGTTGTTTGGGTGTCTGCTTTAGAGGTCTCTGATGCTTTTGCAGGTTTTTATTTAGAGCCTCCAAGTATGATTTTGTGCATTTATATGTATTTTTTGCCAGTGTTGGTTTAGTAGGTCTATGTGTAACTGGAGGTGTGGTGCAAGTGTTAACCTTCTCCGCTTGACTGTCTGTTCCAGTCTTGGGTGGAGACAGCTTAGCCTCCAGTTTGGCTGTATAATTCCATCTCTCGCATATGTTAGTGTTTTGTGGTAGGAGGAGAGGGTTGTCTGTGTACATGAGGCAGTTGTAACATTGCCTCAGGATACCCAGATTCACCAGCTGGACTGGAGAGTACACCTGAAATTGCCCTTTGGTCATGCCTGAATAGTAGGGTGAGCTGCTTAGTTGCTTGGTTGGTGAGGGGTGAATAAAGAGTCTTGCCCTGCTGGGCAATCAAGTGTCAGGGTATATTAGTGCTTGTTATTAGGTCTGAGCAAGTTCTGGGCTGTAGGATGCTTTTTGAGTGCTTAGGTTGAGAGTTAGACTAGTTTCAAGGGAAAAACTGAAGAGGAGACTTAGTGGCGCCAGGAATAATTTAACCCTACTAAATACCCAACCAAGTAACACAAACTGAGAAATCACAAAGCAGGCTGGTGTAACAAGAAACAAGGATAAAATAAATTGTATCCTTGTTTCTTGTTACACCAGCCTGCTTTGTGATTTCTCAATAATTTAACCCTAGCTAACTGGCACTGCCCGGCGCACAAAACTGTGCAAACACGGTTTTTATAGCAGGGAAATGAAATAGAAAGAAATTGGTTCAAAATGGCCAATAAACTACTAACTTCTGGGCTGGAACCACTCCTCAGTGACAGATAGGCTGCTCAAAGCTCCCCTCTCTCACAGGTGAACAGAGAAACTTATTTCTATCCAAGTAAGGTATGGACAACTCAGAAACTTGTAATACAGCCCTGAATTCAGCACTAGCATGAAAACTGGACTATATTAGCTTAGAAAGGCAGGAAACAAGACATTTTTTTTTGTTTTTTTTGAAAAGATAAGGCAAAAACAGTAATAAATACACTTAAAACAGCTTTAAATGACTACAAACGATCAGAAAAGGCTATCGCACTTTAGTGTGTAGCCTACAACAGTTAAAGAAATTATTTAAAGAAAAAACAACTTTTTAAAAGTGCAGGCAGTCAAACCAGTACAATATGTGAAAAAAAACAAGCTTTTGAATCACAATAAACACTGGAAAATCAGCGTTTAGGCAGAAAACAGTTAAGTACAGCAAGAAAGTACAGAAAACTGATACTTAATCACTCCAAAGTCTCTCTTCTAAGCTAGAAGGCTTGTATCAGTTTAAGGCTTTCTAGTGCTTCTCAGTAGGTTAGTTACAGGAAATATGGGAAACAAGCACAGATGTGGTCTTTTAAACCAGAAAGTTGAAAGAGACGGACAAACTGTCCAAATGGTCAATAAACTACAATTTCTGGGCCAAGAACCTTTCCTCTCATGGTAAACAGGCTACCTAGTGCTTACCACTCCCAATGATAAGCTAGAAGGCTTTCCTCCAACACAGAAAGGCTTGTGGGGCTCAGACATTTACCAACAGTCCTGGATACAGCAATTCTGTATCTGGACTATGCTAGTTACAGGAAAGGTGGGAAACAAGTGCAAGTGTGGCTTTCAAACCAGAAAGTTGAAAGAGATGGAAAAAAACTTCCCAAACGGCCAATAAACTACAATTTCTGGGCCAGGAACCACTCCTCTTGTGGTAGATAGGCTACCTAATGCTTACCACTCCCACTGATAAGCTAGAAGGCTTCCCTCCAACACGGAAAGGCTTGGGGGCTCAGAAGCTAACAAAGAGTCCTGGATACAACAAATCTGTACCTGGACTAGACTAGTAACAGGAAAGGCAGAAAATAAGCACAAACACAGGCTTATAAATCAGAAGGTTGAAAGAGATGGAAAAGCTTCCCAAACGGCCAATAAACTATAATGTCTGGGCCAGAAACCACTCATCCTGTGGTATATAGGTTACCTAGTGCTTAACACTCCCACTGATAAGCTAGAAGGCTTCTCTCCAACACAGAAGGGCTTGCGGGGCTGAGAAGCTTACCAACAGTCCTGGATACAGCAAACCTGTACCTGGACTACACTAGCTACAGGAAAGGCGGGGACCATGCAAACACAGACTTTTCAACCAGAAAATAGAAAGAGATGGAAAAACTGCCCAAACAGCCAATGAACTACAATTTCTGGGCCAAAACCCACTCTTCCGGCAATAGATAGGCTACCTAGTGCTTACCACTCCCACTGATAAGCTAGAAGGCTTCCCTCCAAGACAGAAAGGCTTGGGGGGGCTCAGAAGCTTACCAACAGTCCTGACTACAGCAAGTCTGTATCTGGACTAGACTAGTTACAGGAAAGGCAGGAAACAAGCTTAGAATTTATTTTTTATTTTTTATTTTTTTTTACAGAAAAACAGCTAAAACAGCAGTAAATACAATTCAAATTGCAGTGCAGGCTAGCACACTTGAGTGTGTAGCAATATTACGGCAAATACTGTTTAAATAAATGCAATTAAATTAACAAATGACTAAAAAACAAGTGCAGAAGGCAGTAAATTAGAAGGCTACTAACAAGCAGTATAATAAGTGCAGAGTAAGAGCGACTGAGCAGATAACAGCACTCAGAACAGCACGCAGAACAGCAACCAAGACAGTTACAGTAAGAGCAGCTGAATAAAATATGTATATATTTATTTATTTATTTATTTATTTTTATTTATTTTTTTTTTTTTGAGGGAGGGAACAGAGCAGGATTAAGAGGCTACAGGGGTTGTCCTTCCCAAATGCTCTCTTAGTACTCAGTAGGAGTGCCTGAAATCAGAATATGATCTCACTGCACTCAGTTGAGTGAGCAAATGAGATGGTCCCAGAAGGAGTATCTAAATTCAAATTTACAAGAGGGGCGGGCAACTTCAAAGCCACCAACATTAACACCAGAACAAGAACAGGGAGTGTGAGTGGGGAACTAACTGTAGAGACACAGCCACAACTTTCAGTTGAGTTAATATTCAGTGGGAAACACAAATAAATAAATTAAATGCAGAACTATATGAAAAAGAACAGATAAAAGGTATATATATATATATATATATATATATATATATATATATATATGGGTCTATATTACATGAACGAAAGTTCATAATGTCGAATGCTCTAAAGAGTGAAAATGCTGGACCTCAAAGCACTTCTTGTAGGATTGCAGTACAGTGAAAGTCGGAATATTTGCCCTTTCCTCACTGTAGTGCGATTTTGGAGTTGGTATGTATATTTAGCGGGGGGGGGTGCACAATAAGGAGTTTGAGGTCCTATATATATGGTTTAGTATGGAAATTTCAAATCAGCTTCGGTCGGATGTGTAAAATGTTGACTCAAAATTCTGATTCGAAATTCTAAATAGTAAAATAAGCAAAAATGAATACATCAACCACTGTGGTAGCAGAAGGTGACGTCACTCACCTCCTGTTATGCACTTTAACGTACTGTTGAACTCTACAATCAATGGTACATTATTTCTACTATTTTGTAGGGGGCTATGCCCCCCTGCACCCCCACGTGGGGAGGGCTGCTCCTACACACCCCCCTGCATATTAAATATACCATCTCCGAGATTGCACTTCAGTGAGGAAATGGGCTAATTCACCGTTCCTCACTGAAGCATTACTTCCCTTCCCAATGTCAGTACATCACTTGTCAAATTGTCGCATGTACAATTCATCTTGATCATTTGTGGTTGACCTCAGTTGGTTGTATTATATGCCCATTCAAAACCATGAATTTGATCATCGGGACATCGAAAGTCTGCACTTCATTTAAGCCATAGTAAAGTAATGTCTTTTCCCGGTTAGGGGTCGCCACAGTGGAACTCCGGTCTACTCATGATTGGCAGTGGATGTTTACGGTGCCAAGTTGCCAGCCCGATGCCCAACCTTCAAAGAAGGCACACCCATTCACGCATGCACCTACCTGCATGTGTTTAACATCAATCGACCGCCGGGAGGACATGCAGACTCCACACAGAAGGCACTCCAGCTGAGAATCGAATGGGAGAACCTCTTGCTGTGAGGCAACAATGCTAACTGCTGCACCACCGTGGAAGTCATGAGCAGTATGTCAATATCTGGAGGAAATCTAGAATCTTCACTGAAAGGAATGTATTTGACATTGAAACAATTTAGAAAAATATAACAAATCAGTTCAGATTATGTTAGCAATGGATTTTGCATATTATGAAGTTTGTTACTACATGCTCCTTTTCCATAAAAAAAGATACCGGTCTGAAATGATTCTAGCTTTGAAAATTATTAATGATCACTACTTA
>NC_056725.1:433283972-433293972 GCF_019279795.1 Protopterus annectens
GGACTTTGCATGTTCTTTCTGTGTCTCTGTGGGGTTTCTTCAACATCCGAAAAAAAACATGCTGAGTGTTTCCATCTCAAATTTGCCAATGAACGGATCTGTGGGCAGCAGCCAGGATGTAACATGGTGTCCTAAAGGGTGAAAGAGTTGTGTAGACCAACCACTTTGGATAACCACTGTGGTGTACAGCATTAGTATCACCATTCTTACTGCAGTGTCAGTAATCGTATCTCTCCCAAGTGATCAACATTAATGAAGGTGAACCATCTTCCCTTTTATGTTGTCATTACACAGCTGGTTTTACAAGCATGAGAAAAGAAAACAGTAAGTGCAAAGGGCTCAAGTACTATAAGCATACAGAAATAACACGACTGCAAGAAGTAATAGGGGACAATGTTCTTATTGTGTGCACAACCACAGAAATCTATACCATGTAGAGAGACATTGTATAACTTACAAATGGATCACACAATTGGAATAAATCAGAAAGCTAAAAAATGTGCTATTTTTGAACAGAATATAAATGGTCCTCTACACATACACTTTGGCATAATTTTGGGGTATCTCTTTTTATGTCCCATTTTATAGGTATGATATTTATCAACACCAGAAACAATGTTACCAGTTAGCAAAGCTTTCAGTTAGTTAGGCTAACTGAGCTGATGGAACTTGTTTCCAAAAAATACCAGCTTTCTAGCTGTGGACAAACCAGCCTTACCTTCCATGTATATCCATCCCAGAATTCATAAATATTTCCACTGCCACTGTACAGGCTGATTATTTCAGCTTAAAGGGCTTCTGTATTAGCCTAGATCCATATTTATGGTATAATGTCTGTGTCCCAATGTGAGGTATAGGCTGACTTTAATGATACAGACTAGGATTTCAGTGTCCGGAAAGACAGTCAAACAGAAAACAGATGGCTGAGAATCTAGCTATTAAGGCTACTTACGGAGTGTTTCTTGTTTTGTTAATATGGGCTACAGAGTTTGGGTTGTGTAATAGTAGTTTATATATTATTACTTTCAATAACATTTCACTGACTTCAATGAAACAAGTATTCCACCATAATATAATTGTAGGTAACAATATGATAAATAAATAAGGTAATAATCCATGGGGACCTCAGTAGCTCCTACCTAAGTTAAATGATTGAAGAGTTAGTATTAAAATAAGTTTATACATGATGAAATTTTGCTTCAGTGTGACCTTTGCGGTATTTACCCATGCACTCTCATTTTGATTAGCAAAGGTGATATGGATACCCTCCATTTGTTGTATAGTACATCAGCTATCCCATGGCTGACATGTGATTGTTCAGTATTATGTGTTCATAGATACCAGTTAATTAATCCATGAGGATTTTTAGAAGCCTAGTCGTACATTCTCTTGAAAATGTGTAGCCCTTATGTAAAAATGAGTAATTCAGAGATGAGCAGAACATTTACAAGTTTCCGCTATCCATGAGGGACAAGGTTGCTAAACCAGGAGTGAATTTGTTGTTACCCATCCATTCACCCAGATTACATTTGAATAGTGTAAGAGAAGTACTTTGCTTTATGAGGAGAGGAAGATAATTCCAAAGGAGTGATATTCTCTGTAATACATATATGTTCCTTCAACATGTTCTATTTATGCTGTAAAATAGATTCACATCTCTTGAGTGGATGTTTATGCCCCCTTTGCATTTGCAAATGTGCCATGGGTTTGACAGGATAGGGTCTTCTAATGCTCTCTACATAAAGCAGAGTTCACCCTCAGTAGCATGTATGATACTATGAAGAGGAACATAGTTTTGAAATGTTCTGCATAGTTTTTATGATTTAGGCCTTTGATTTTCTTAGAAAAAAAGGCATTGTGGGTGTCCAGATTGTGTCAAATATTTGGACAGTTACATACCATGGGATTAATTATACTCATTGATTGGTCACATGAGTGTGTCAAATGATCACATCCTTGGAACTATTCTCCAAACCCTTAGTAATAAGTTGAGCAATGAATAAGCACTTTTGTACAAATATGGATATGTGATGATCAGAGAACAGTGCACTCCCAGCACCCTAACTACTTGGTCAGTTCTTTGGGGTGAGTTGTTAATGCAGTAGTTATAAAGGACTTCTTGCTTACCAAAGGATACTGTTATGTGTTCCTTAGAATTCAGCTTTAGTCCATAGTTTTGATGCCTGCTATTGATTCAGAAAAATCCCTCTTGGAGGGTTTTGGCTTTCTTTGGGGAGTTTATGATGGCCCCAAGTTTACAGTCATCTGCAAACTTGGTAAGCCATAAACCCTAAGCATTAGCTTTGACCTCTGAGAAATAAATGTCAAAGAGGAGTGGCCTAAGGACTGAACACTGGGGCATACCACTAGAGACAGTGTCTTTTCTGGGAGGTAGAGCAGCCCACCCTAATTGCCTGGGTTCTGTTTGTGAGGATAGTTTGCTATCCAATGTTTTAGGGATTAACATTTAGTTTATATATGATACCCGAGTGCGGAATGGTGTTGAATGCCTTTGTGAGGTTTTGTTGAGCATTTTGCACTGATTTGCTTTCATCCATTGCTTTATTAGCCTTCTGGAAGACATCAATCAGGTTAAGTAGGCAGAATCTCCACCTAACAAATCCAAAGCGGCTTGGGTGAAGAGTTTGTAGGTTACCTATGCTCTTATTTGTTAACTTGATAATGATGGTTTCCATAGCCTTACAGATGAGGATGGTGAGAATTCTGCATCTGTAATTTCCCTGATACACTGATGCCCTACCTTTTTGAAAGGAGTTGACTATTACTTTTGTCCATTCATCTAGCACAAAGCATGTTTAGAGATTGATACTGATAGCCACTGTAGGGTATCAGCTGAAAGGAGCTGACTGTTTAGATTATGCTTTTACTATGGTGCTGTCTGATGTTGCCTTAGCCACAGAGTCATACAGCAAATCACATAACTGTAATAGTATATAAAGTGCTTATAAGTGTTATCCTGCTCACATAGTCAGAAACATTGCTTTGTCACAATTTATGTCAGCAAAATTGATATGTTTCTTAACAGGACGTGGCAGTTCATGTGGCCGAAATATGTATGATGTTTCCCAGCACGTGTAGCTCCACCTGTGTGTTGGCAGCACCTTTGTGAAGGTTTTAAGTATGCAAAAGGAAGAGGAAGACTAAATACAAGGAAGGTTGGATTGTAGTCAAAAAAGTAAAGGTGGGGAAAGATATATAGTTAGATTTGTTGCAAATGACTGACAAACCTGGAAACACTACCAGCTACACTATGCTTATAGGTTCATAGGTTCATACTAGGCTATCTGCCCTAGGGCATTTATAAGCCTAGCCAGAGTGTGTTTGGCTTTCGCCACCCATTTTAAATTAATTTTGCTATGCCCTTTTTCGAGGTTAGTATACTGTGCCTCTGTCTAACAGTGACACAGAAGTGATACCCGGGGTAAACCTACGATCTTCCATCCACTCATCAAGATTCCTCTTGAAGAGAGTCAATGAGGGACTCTGCCTAACCTGGACTGGGATTTTATTCCAGAGTGAAGGGAGCCTCTGGGTTATGAATCTGTCCCTCCAGCATGTCCTATTTATTTCAGTGCTGAGGTTCAAGTCTCTCGAGCGCGTAGCTCGATGGGATTTGGATTTTCTGAGGTGCAACATGTCCATTAATTCCGGGTTGGACATGGCTTTATATGTCAGGCACAGATTGCCTCTGAGCAGGTGGTATGCCATTGAGTAGAGCTGGAGTTTCTTTAACCGGGCAGCATATGGCACCTGTTTGAGCCCTTTGATCCTCTTGGTGAGGTACTTTTGGGGTCTTTCCAGTTGCTGCAGGTGTCTGGTAAGGTACATCCCAAAAGGAGCATTGTACTCAATTATGGGCCTGATGAGGGATGAGTAAAGAGGCACAATGACCTCCCCTGATCTAGATGTTATTATGTAGTTATTTTGAGTGTTTGTAACATAAGAAGCATGGATTTTTAAATCAGGCACAACTGGCTGGATTCATAAAGGTTATCACAAAGTACACACCATGGGTACACTTTGTGAGCATTTCCTAAATTCAGGAACAGTCCTACCACAATGCTTGTGCTGTCTATTTATCTGGAAAGGTTACACTAAGTGTACACTTTGTTGTATCCTTTACGAATCCACCCTAGTGTTTCAGCTTTGCTAGTATATAGTCTTAACACTGAAGGTCTCAGCAGAATTGGTGCTAATAGATTCAAGGCAGCTTTATTTGTAAGGATTTTGTTATGTGTAGGTGTGTGGTAGAATTAGGCATTTAATTAAGTGAATGTGAATAAGACATAAGACAACCTATCAACTGAAAAAATATGGATGCTCATTTATCTGAATACAGTAAAATGCAGGATCTTATGGCCTTCAGGACCTGAGGTATTGAACATTTATCACAGATTCATGTAAGTAGCATGACAAATACCTTGTTTAAAAATTAAGTTCTCCAAGACTACCATGTCAGTATAGTTTATGTGCATAGAGAGAGTACTCTACTTGGTCAGGATGATATATATACACTTCTTTTCCAGAAGCAAAACTGGGTTGTACTAGATGAGCACTTGTTTTAGACTAGGTTCAAATAAAAAGTAGGAATTGAAGACATTCCAACCATATAGTGACTACTTTTCGTTGGGTCCCTTTTTTCCTCTCCACCTATTTTTTCTAACATTACTGTATTTCTCCCTTTTCACACTGTATTGCTTACTTTGTATCTTTGAACTATTCTTTTAGGTCCACCAAGACAGAATGCACATTTTTATGTTGAAAATGTATGCTGCAGTTTATTTGATAGTTTATTATAAGCAATGGTGTGCATTTTTAGTCAACTGTTATAAAGACAAATGTGTAATATGAAATACCTGTGTTAGGAAAACGTGTTCTTCAAGACAGGATGCATATTTTTAACTAAACATTCAGTAGTATAATGCAGTTAATTGTGGTTTAAATTATAACTAGGTTGCTGGAACAGTCCAAGCAGTGCTTTGCATTTTATACACATTTTATCAAGTGAAACACACACCATATGTTTTTGCAATATTTTTTTCAATATGACAGTCTGAATGATACAGTCTGGATTCATTCTGAAAAACAAATCAACATTACATTATAAAAATTCAAATAACTGTGTGACTTGCTTTTATTCAGGACATTCTAAGCTATATGAACATGGTTGTTTTTATTTTAATTTTTTTTATAGAAAACAAGTCTGTGCATTCTAATACTAAAATGTAAGACACTGTTCAGTCAAATTAAGCTACTAACAGTGGAGACCTGTGATCATGTGCTTCATAGGCATTTAAAATATATGAGGCTGCTACAGATGCTCTTGTGTCAGTAGCTTGGACACACAAGCTCAATGCCACTTACTTGAAAAAGTGGTCAAACTCTCACTGGCCCAACCTCCCATTTCTACATATTCCTTCCATTAGCCAATCATATAAACCACATAGCTCTATTAGAACCTAAACTCTGGAACTGGAAATCCCACTCAGTTAAAAACCTGACTCCTCAGTCCCTTACACTAAACTTCTTCTCTCCCTGCGTAACCTCAAAGCCCTCAATCACTCCTTAAACCTAAATCTCCATCCCTTCCCTAAAACTAAATCCCCCCCACTGCTCCCCTAATTGTAAAACTCCCCCTTCAGTTCTGCAAACCTAAAATGCCTTTCCTACTTCCTAACCATAAAATCCCCTTTGTGCTCAGTAACCTTAAAATCCTTCTCCCATTCCATAACCTTAAAATCCCTCTCCCATTCACTAACCCTAAAATCCCCCCCGGGCTCCCTACGCCTTAACCCTCCAGATTACTCCCCATTTCTAACCCCTGTTCTGCCCCCTCCCCATGTTTGGTTGCCCAAACACATATTTGACTTGGAGCACAAACTGCACCTATACAAGGCACTCATGTCCCTGGTTTCTAGACATTGGTTTTTGAAAGCTTCTGTCTTGAGCACTTGTATAATGCCCAAATAATTCTTCATATGCAGTGCTGTCTTGGTTCAGAATAAAGCTCCCTGCAGGAATGATGATTCTTTTTCCATAAAGACCACATATTCACCATAACGCTGACCATATTATACTGCAAACAGCAGATGTTTAATGACTGAATTCTTTTTAAAATGGGATTTGCATGGTCTCTGTTGATCAGCGGACTATTACAATAAAATATATTGGGGTTGCACAACCTCAGATGATATTTAAACTAAATAAGGAGGTATAGGGTGAAGCCTCCCATTTAGGGTGTGAGATATTTATGCTTGTTAATAAGAAAGTGTTGACTAATAAGGAATTGAAAGGCTGTACCACAGCCATTTTACATGACTCAAAGCTATAGAGTTTTGTAGTCAAACATGAAAAAATCTCCTTGCTTTGGGAAGAGTTTTTTATTTTTTATTTTATTTTACTTATTTTTTTATTTTACATTTGTTGACCAGGCTAGTCTAACTGGATATATGTCCATTTTCAGTAGAGGCCCGGGGAGATAAGCTCCAAGACAGAACAATGAAAACAACACATAACAAATAAACAACACTAAACAAGAGTCATATTTACAATGCATATTACAGGTTAATACAGAAAATTCAGTGAGGACAACAACCTAGCAGTACAGAATGCAGGCATAATACAGCATACGGGTACAATACATAATATTCTAGAGGGAGATAGTAATTATGGTCAATAAGGAAGGAATAACAGTTCATGAGTAGTAAGAGTAGGCAGAGCCAAGTTTGAAGAGACAGATGACTAGTCAGGTTTAGTACAGGGGCATAACCAGTGTGTGCTGAGGAACAGTTTCAATTTATTTTTGAAGAATGATAGTGAAGGAAGTGAGGAAAGCTCACTGGGGAGAAGATTCCAGGCTTTTCCAACAGCATTAGAGAAGAGAGAGTCGCCAGCCTTGTTGTTAGGTTTAGAGGTATGTACTAGAAGTTTGTGAGATGACCTTAAGGACTTCAGATTTTTATAGGGTGTGATGAGGGTGGATAGAATAGGAGTATTGGGAGGTTTATAAAGAGTGTTATGGGCTATGGAGAGTTGGTGGAGTTTAATCAGGTTTTGTAGTTCATGCCATCCAAGCTGCTTTATATTAATGCAATGGTGGGTTCTAAATGGGTTGCCTGTAGCAAATCTGGCAATTTTATTGTAGGACATTTCCAATTTGCTGAGGTTATTTTTAGATCGCTTAGTAAAAATGGGCGAGGCATAAAGAAGTGAAGAGATGAGATGAGTGTGAGCTATAGTGGTTTTAGCTGTAGGTAAAAGGAAGGGTTTAATCCTACAGAGAGAACCAAGTTTTTGTTGACAGTTTTTATAGTATTGTTGATATGGACATCAAAGTTGAGATTGTTGTCAATGGTGATACCCAGTAGTTTGATGGTTGGGTCTGGTGATATAATAGTTTTATTCGTGGATATAACTGAGAAATCAAAAGGAGAGGACTTGTGAGTAGGAGAGAAGAGGAGGAGTTTCGTTTTTTGGGTGTTTAGGAGAAGGCACCACTGTGTGAACCACTGTTCAACTGTGTTAAATACTTTCTGGGTAAGAGAGTGAAGTTCAGAAGAGGAAGTGGCTGAGCATATCAGTGTGGAGTCATCAGCATATTGTATGCATGTGGCTTGGGGGATGGCTAGATGAAGGTCATTAATACATATGGAGAAAAGTAGAGGTCCTAGGATGGACCCCTGAGGGACACCAAGGATATCGGGCAGGAGGGTGAATAGAGACTTGTGCCATAGTACAGCCTGTTGTCTTTTATCTAGGTAGGACTGGAACCACTTTATGGAAGATCTATCTAGTGACAGGGATTTAAGTATTCTGATGAGAATCTGGTGATTTACCATGTCAAATGCTTTAGACAGGTCAATAAATAGTGCTGAAAAAAGATTGTTAAGGTTGCGTTTTTTATTAATACAATCAGTGAAGGAAAGAAGGGCAGTGGTAGTGCTATGTGAAGGTCTGAATCCATGTTGACAGTTAGAAAGTAAATTATTTTGGGTTAAGTGGTCAAGTAGTTGTCTATGGATGCATTTCTCCATAATCTTTGCCAAAGGAGACAGAAGGGCAATGGGGCGGTAGTTAGAGAGTTCAGTGGTGTGTTCACCTTTATGGAGGGGGATAACATGGGAGATTTTCCATAAGCTAGGGATATAACTTTCGGTAATAGTTCTATTGATCAGAATGGAAATGGGATAAGTGATAGCTTTGGCTGATGGCTGTAGAAATTCAGCAGGTAGTTGGTCTGCTGAGGGAGAGCATAGTTTTAGTTTCTGTAGTAGGGTTAAAATATATGTTGGTCAGGTTGAATATGAAAAGGAGGGGGTGAGGTTGATTTATAGGAAGGTAGAGTGAAGTTATTAGGTGATAGCTGACTAGCTAGTATTTGGATAGCATTAGTAAAAAAGGTATTGAAAGCATTGGCTGTATTCATGGGATTTTTGTGGTCAGTATTTTGAGGGTTTGGTGTAGTGGATTGACCAGGATGGAGTAGTTGGTTAATGCTAGTCCAAAATTTTTGTGGGTTGTTTTGGTTAGCTTGTTGAGATTGTAGGTAGTAGTTTCTTTTATCAGAAATTATAGCTTTCTTGGTATCATTTCTTAGCTGTCTAAAGGTTTGTTGGTCTACAGGGTTTTTAGTCATTCTCCATTTTGTCCAAGATTTATTTCTAAGATGTATTTTGTGTTTGGTTTCTTTTGACAGCCTTGGGGCAGAGTTGGTTTTAATTCTAATTAATCTGGTTGGAGCATGGTGGTTAAGAATGGCAAGGAAGTTAGATTTAAAGCAATTGACGGCTTCTTCTAAATGGAAGTGTCGTAAGGGAGACCAGTTGCCAGCTCTTAGTTCCATTTGGAGTAGATCAGGGTTAAAGTTCTTTTTAGATCTGATATTTCTGACAAATGTTGGAATTTGAGTATTGGTTTTATGCCTGATGATGTAGGTAAGTAAGTGGTCACTTATATCATCAGGGAGGGTTCCAGAATCATAAATGTGAGGATGATGGTTTATCAGAATCCAGTCTAATAAGCTTGCATTCTTGGTAGATTTGTTTATCCTGGTGGAGGAGGAAATGGTTTGTGAATACCCATATAGGTTAATGTGGGTGGTAGGGAGGCTGCTACAAAAGCAATTCCAATCAATGTTTATATCGCCTAGGATTATGGTTTCTTGGGGCAGGAGTTGGTATAGCCAACAAAGGATATTTTCCATGGTGGCAGTGTTATTACCAGGTGGTAGATACATACAGATAATATAGATGGATTTGGCATTATTAAGATGAAGTTTGGAGATAAGAATTTCTGCATTGGAATCTAGAGGTAGTTTACAGTCTTAAGTGGTTAACTGTAAGCTAGATTTATATAGAATAGCAACCATAGCAAAGAGTTCCACTGCGCCACACTAACCAGCCACGGGCACTTGCACACACGTGCATGCAGATGTGCATACACTTTTTTCTGAATTTGAAAATTTCAGACTCTGAAGGCATTTTTGTATAACCAAAGTTTCATTACGAGAAAGCCAAGCTGTTCAAATAAATCCCAGTAATGGCCCTCTCCTTAAAGATGTAGTGTTTTCTTTTTTATTCTTTTAGGTTTCTGATTGCTGACTGTAACTAAAATTGCAATAGCTGTTTATTGACATCAATATACGTGAATGCTAAATAGTGATTTTAAATTCCTCAAGCCTAGTGGCGAGTATAAGACTTGAGCAAACTCAGTTTGGAAGTTCAGACATAAATACTGAGTATTAAAATTTCTGGTTTCATTGGATATAATGAAACATTAGAAAATGCTGAAGAATTTATTGCTGCAATTTCCTGGCCCATATTAGTGCTCAGATAGAAAACAGTTAATGTGTACTAATCCTCCATGCAATAAGGACACTGATTAACATGACCATGTTATTGTTTTCTATGTCACAAACACTAGTTCACTGTTCTACCAGATGCTACATATAAGTGGTTTGTTTATCAACTCATTTATTGTT
>NC_056725.1:433296472-433426472 GCF_019279795.1 Protopterus annectens
ACTATTCATGTAACCCCGGCTGAGCCTGCAAATGGTCATTTATGATCAGTACTCCAACATAGTAAAATAATACAGTAGAGAGTCGATTATCCGAAACACCAGTCTTCTAAAGTTTTTGGGTAGGAAAAATCATAACGTCTGAATATGTAAACAATATATGTATTAGCTTATGCATGTTTTTTGAACTTGTAGCCTGTTTATGTGTGAAAAATATTCTTTATTGTCCACTGGACTTGGTGAATGGTTGAAAAGTGTATTGTCTGAGTGCAGAAAAAACAAGATTTTAGAAGTTTTTTATTCCGTTCCATGTATGTTTGATTATCTGACCAGTTTGATTATCTGAACTACCCTCGGTCCAAATTAGTTCAAATAAATGACTCTCTACTGTATAAATAAACTATAAGTAAACCTTTCTGTCCCAATTATCAAATATATCATTTCCCTATTACAGACTGACAAAAAATTAGGAAACCGTAATTTCTCTGTTTATCTATTAAGACTGATCTAAATAGTTTGCAAAATGATGAACACTCTGAATTCAACAATGATCAAAATACAGTGGCAACTATTCTCTTCCCATTAAATGTCAAACAGTACAAAATGAAAACAGTTAATCCTTTTCTTTGTTTATTTATTCATCCATGAATTTATGTCTCTTTTACCTGCCCATTGAATTTAATGACTGTAGGAAGCAGACATTCAGTATAAATTGCATTGCATATATTCTACCCAAGGAATATATCCTTAAAAATTAAACAACATCACAGCCCTAATGTATGTACATAGAACTCAGTTCTGGGACTCATTTTTATAAACTACAAGCACTTAACAATCCCGTATCTGCAATACTGTGATATGTCAATGACCTAGTCCTAGCAATGGCCACTCTCTGCTATAATAGCACTATTTTTTAATGATAATACTCATTCAACAGCAAATAACCATAGCTAAAGGGTCAGAAATAGACCCATGCTTCACCATTGTTTGACTGAATCATGTGCAAAATAGTATATGTGTATATGCAGACTGTATAAAACATTGATTTCTTACTAAAGTTTCAGTGACAATACATTTATTTTATGAAGCAATAACAAAAAAACTATAGCTGCAATTAATAGATTAGACAAAATTTGACTTAAGCATGTTTAAAGTTTCCTATTATGTTTGATTTGAACAAGGATTGTTTCACAAATGTTTATAGTACTAAGGCTGAGCCTTAAATGTAGATGATACCAAAGTTTATAAGAAATCAATAAGTAAATATATATATATATTTCTTATGTATGTAGATTGTAGTTATAACCTAGGTAGTGAGGCCCTCTCCACTTACATGTAATGATACAAATTTCTGTAAGAAGGTGTCAAAATTTCAATCTGATTTTGTGAGTAGAGGTTAGAATGACATTGGGGTCAATAAGAGATTAAGCCATAAGGTCTGATCTCAATGTTTACAGTGAGAAATAAAAGTGAATGGCACAAGTTCATGGATCTAAGTTATAACTCTGGTGTTAGCTATACAAGTAGTTCTTAGGCCAATGAATAAGATAATTAAATAGTTGGAAAAATTTTATAAGGAGTTAAGAAGATGGATGTTGGACAACATACCCAGTTTTTTAATACAGAAAAGTATTATAAACATTACAATAAGAAAGTACATTATGCAAGCAATTTTGTTTTTGCAAGGGACACAATTTGCTATCTTTTCATTTATAATTCTACTTATGGTATTCATGATCCATACAGGAAGTGATATGTACATTTAACTTAAAGTATATAAATGGAGCACCTTATCAAATTCATATAGCCACCTTGTTCTAAATTAAATGGGTACTTCTTTTAAAGAGTACACACCCTAAAGCATGACATTTTAAGTTGTTATTAAACATTAGTAAAATTGCTTTATGTTCTGACTTTTCAATTAATATTGTTGTTGTCAATGATATTATAATAAATTTGTTTTATTGCTCAGCATTGCTTAAGTATTTATGTAAGCTACATTTGCATTATAGTAAGTGTGCATCTACCTGTAGAATTTAATAATATGTGGAGTTCTGCTATGGATATGATCACTTTGGATTTATCCTGCTATATAAGATTAAGAAATAGCTATCCATGTTAAAGTAATCAAGAACTAAAGTAAATTTCAACCACTTCAGTTGCCTGTCACTTTTTAGTAGTCTAACAGGAATTTGGCACAAGCAGGGAAGAACAGCATATTAGTTATAACAATGAAATTTAAAGAAATGTAGTTTATTTTCAAAAATTAGCATAAAATAGACAACTGTAAACAATGTATATGTTGGTGAAGGTGTGCAGAATGAGAAACCCATCCTGTAGCGATACCATTAAACTGCTTTAAATATTTCAGCCAATTTAAATCCCAAAAGCAGGCAAACATCCTTAAAAGCACAGTTTCACACAGACACACAATGCTGTTCTTAATTATGTTTCTCAGACGTTCTACACTCCCTGCGTAGATAGGGCAAGTTGTACTTCCCTGATTTAAAGCAAATCATTATCATGCACACAATACATAGCCAACAATCACACTAAAATATCCTGAGTATGACTGTGTACATCTGCTAAAATGATTGTCCTATCATTCTGTGCAAGTATGTAGCATACACACCTTCAAAATAGCACACAAGCATGAACATTCTCCTATGCACCATAAGGCATATGGGTATAGAGACTTGCATAGGCTCTCAGATTATCATAAGCGCACAAATGCACTCAGATAGATATGCACACACACTCACGCACACACGCACACACACACACATGCACACACACACACACGCACACGCACACACACACACACACACACACACACACACACACACACACACACACACACACATACACACACTCACACACACAGCCTGCATCAGCATACTCTGCATTCACAATCTCACTTTCAGTAGCAGTAATAGATCATTTGAAGCATCAGCGACCAAGCACACATGCACACACACACACACACACACACACACACACACACACACACACACACACACACACACACACACACACAGCCTGCATCAGCATACTCTGCATCCACAATCTTACTTTCAGTAGCAGTAAGAGATCATTTCAAGCATCAGACATCAAGCATGCACACACGCACATACACACACACACACATACACACACACACACACACACACACACACACACACACACACACACACACACACACACGTGCGCACTATACTGTACTACTTATGTATACTTCGAGAATCTGATCAGGCTGAATTATGCTCCGATTCAACCACTGAAATATATAAATGCATGAAGCAAAAATGCTTCATACTCTTACACATTTTGCACATTGCTGTGAATGGATCTTGCACGGTACAGACATCAGTGAATGGTACTATGTAAGAATGAATGCTTTTGAGCATTGCGCCAGGATGCTCAAGGATTTAATTATCATAGGCTATACTCACAAACCACCACATTTACATGTGGCTTCAAAAACTATAGCTGCTCAGTGAAGTAGAGCACCTCTTTAAGGATATCCTTTTATAGCACATAAAGGAGGCAAGGGGTTTATGAATCAAAGCCAGAGTTTAAGGGAATGTTATTTCCAGCACACGATTAAGTATAATACAATCACTAATTAAAATAAGTGACCAAAGTCCACAGGACTGGTTATGCAGTTTCAGCAATCTACACAAAAGCAGAAGAAGAGTACACTTAAACACTTATAGGCAGATTATAAGCAGGCTGTGTAGTTTAGAAGTACTGATGTTAACTTGTTCCCACTAATAATGATAGATACAGTGATCATAAATATGTCCTACATCCAGATGCTATTTACCACAGTTGTGCACCTCATTATTATTATTTTTACAATGTTGTACCTGTCATCTGATATATTGCTTTCACGCTCTTACTTCTCTTTCCCTTTTTTCCTGTAATGTGCACATTCCTAATTATTTCCTACTTTCCTCTTTGTTAATCTTCCCCATTCCTTCCCTATACCAGCTTGGAAAACTTTCACTGAAGACTCTTAACCACTTACAGGGGCTTCTCAAGTGATAGCAAACAGAATTAAAAAGTATTCTACATGACATCTCACTTAGCCTTTATCTGATTGAAGATGCCATCAACATCAACAGAGTATGCTCCCCTGAATATAAATAGCACCATTCTGTTGGCATTTATCACCACCTTGTCAAATTTCTCAATGTAAGCCAGCCTCAGATTTTCTGAAGAAGAAAATCTCTAAATATATAATTTTTTCATTCTGAATCCCAACTCCAATTGAATTTTAACTCTGCAGTCCACAGTGAGTACACTAAAACCTGGCTTTCTTATGTGTGTGACCATACATAATATCTTTGGTGAACAGATAAAGCTTATTTTTAACTCTACAACCATTAGAGCATACTGTATATATACTGAGAAAGATAGTGGTTGTTGCTGACTACTGTTGCTCTCTATTGTCTTCTACTTGACATAATTTTTGTTCATCTTCATCTATCTGCCAATGATCATTTACAAATTTCTTAATTAATATATGCTAATTGATTTGGGTCCCACAGCTATATGCATTATCTTCCACAGAACTCCTTACAAGATCTACTAACAGATGACTTCCAGATCTCCCTCCAAAACAGCATCTGCTCTGTTTTCCTTGTCCATCTTGCCTGTGACCCTAACATAGAAATACTGCAAACAGATCATCCAAGACCTCATCTCTCTAATTCTATGACACTAAATGAATCTCTGCTAAACCATCAGCCTTTATGAGCTCTTCTAAAACATCTCATTGGAATTCCTTATAGCATTTAATGCGGTGACGGTGTAAAGAAATTAGACACTGTTATTTGAGCTAGCATGTTTGGCTGAGTTTTTGTAGATAATTTCAGACTGACCTGTGTATTGTATGCCAGCATGACTAGCTATGATATTGTAAAGAAGTGCTTACATGTTGATTTATGATCAGTTTGAACAGAATGTTTTAAAGACTTAATGTCCTTTTGCATTTCTAATGGAGCATGTTTGTGAAGAGAGAGATTTTAAAGGCAAACTGTCTCAGATTCAGCTGATCAGTAGATGATGGGCTGGATTCATGAAGGCTTGCACAGAGTCTAAGAGTAGAGTAAGACTCCATACAACCAACATGTCTGCCGAGCGATCCAGGAACAGCCGGCAGGGGCGTGCAAGAGAGCTCCTAAAATGACTCTTTCATGGACAGGGTTAGTTTATGCAAATTACCCAATTTGCTGCTGAAATCTATGCAAATGAGGTAAATTTTGCGATCCAGGAAACACTAACCTGTCCGAGTAAGAGTAGTGTTATTTGCAGAAATGTACTCGGTTGGCAACTGAGTACCGTTCTGCAAATAGCAAAACGGAGCCATGACAGCTCCAAATAAAGGATGCATCCAGTTGATGAAAATAGCCAATGGCCATATATTTTTATGTGTTGCAAAATAATAAAAAATATTTTTTTTCCTCGATCTCTGATGTTTAAATGTAGTGCAGCGCTGTGCAAATGTGCGGTGCACTAAAAATCAGAAAATCAGAATTTAAAAGCCACAAATATGGATATAATTCAAAATATTCATCTGCCATGCAAGTGAATGGCAGGCTGAAGACAACATGGCTACTGAGTAGTGGTTGCTAAGAGGGGAAGCTCAGTCTGAGAGATGTAACCAAGCATTAGTAGGCAATCCTATGCAAATGAGGATAAGGATAGTGAATCCCAATTTTCCCTGCTATGTGAGCCATGTCCCTAGAGTGTAAGAGTAGGATAAGGGGAGTAACAGAGTAGAATATGGGTGACATCATGAGGGGGTATGTATCAAAAAGACTGTAAGCTTATTGGAGCAGAGTGGCATGTGTTTGGTGTGAGTTACTCAGGACTAAAAGAGGTGTGTCTACAGTTGTCTAAACTGAAACCCAGAAACCGAAGGTGTACGCCGTGGCTATCACTAAAGTTTCTTCCAAAGCTGCTTACATTGTGTGCACGTGTGTGCACGCGTGTAAACCAGTCTAAGCCTGTGTGCTTATGTGCACACATGCAAGCCTGTGTAAGGCTGTCTAAGCTTGTATACATGAATGTGCACCCGCCTAAGCCTGTATAAGCTTGTGTAAGCCTGTGTGCACTCATGTGTGCGTTTTTGCACTTGTTTGTGTGGCGCTGCCCCCTGTGGAAACAGAAAGGGAAAAGGAAGTTAACGAAGTAGTAGGAAGTTAACCAAGGAGAACTAGCAGAGCTGCCAAGTGAAATCAATCAGAATCAGCCAATTGCACAGGCAGTACACTAGTCCAGCCCAGCCCAGCACTTAAAACTCTGCAGACAACATTCCCCCATGTTTTTCTCAGAAACACTGCAACACTGCAGTCAACAAAGAGAAGTGAAAACTTAAAAAGCTTAAACCGAGACATAAAAATGTTAGCGGCTGCCATTGCTGTTATAAGGCAACATGTGCAAGATGCTGGTGGTGGTGCCAATGCGAATGCTGCTGAGCAACCCACAGTCAGGAGACGGAGAAGAGTGTACAGACCCAGGGTAACCTACCAGGGGCTACATGAGCTGGAGATAGTGGAGTGCTATAGAGTGGACAGAGAGCTCTTGCAGCAAATTGTTGAGCTGTGCAGGCCATGCCTCACACACAGAACCAACAGAGGGGAACCCATCCCAGTGGAAACCAAGGTATGTGTTGGCCTAAGAATACTATCAACAGGTACCTTCCAGAGACCAACTAGTGATATGATGGAGATTTCACAGGCATTGCAGGCACAGCATGACCCCAGTTGATCTATGACACAAAGGTGAGCCCTGCTGTAAAAATAAAGCTTGATTTACCAGACACATATAGTATAAATGTATATACTGTGCGTGCTCACACACTCCAACAAATGTAGTCGATTTCATTCAGCATCACACTGAAAGGCCATACTGGGCATGCTCACATACTTAAAGAAACGAAGCAAATGTCAGGCAGGAAGATACTGAAAGGTCATACTGGGCATGCTCACACACTTAAGCTAAATACGGATGTGATAATAAGGGATCTATGGACAAATGTGTATAGTCATCTCTACTTCTAGAAACACATTCACAAAGTGGTCTGAAAATCCTGCTATGTGTTCACACAAACTGCCAAGGTCTGTGCATGTAGATCAAAGGAGGTTGCCACTACTCAGCAGTTATCAGACCTGTCAGAGAGTACCACAACACACTTGCGATGAATCTGACTAGACACGTTCAGCAGCTAGAAAGACCAATGAAGTACCTTAACAAGAGGATTACTGGCCTCAAATAGTTGCCCCATGCAACAAGACTGAATGTAACCCAATCTGTACTCTGTTGCATACTGTCTACTCAGGAGATATCTGCCCAACAGACAGGTCCATGTCATGGTTACACTCAGATCTGTTCTGAGTCACAGCTCAATGGCACTAAATGTACAGAGCCAACTGATATTGCCAACATCCTGGCAGATAGGATCAGTGTTAACTTTACCCCCCTCTCACCCATGAAAGAGCACATGTCTATAATGGAAGACTGCAAAGTTGCTGTCATCATGGCTTCACAGGTAAAAAACACTCTCCAAAGCCAGTATCACAGCAGCCATGGGACTAGATAATTTCCCAGGCTGTGTAGTATCTACTTCCCTGAAGTAAACATTAACATGGAAGGCCTGTGGCTACTGACATTTTCAGAGGACTGCAAACTAGGAGCCATCATTGTAAACACTAAAGATGTGGACATCCTACAAAAGGGCCTCACTGAGATGGATGGCTGTTGTCCAAGCCATGGGCTGTAGCTCAATGCCAAAAGGTGCATTATCATCACCTTTGTTAAAAACACTGTAGCCAAGAACTACAACATAGGTGGTAGTATACTTCACACTGTAAGTGTGACAAGAGACCCTGGGTCACAGGTGGACAGTGGATATAACTGTGATAAGCACATTCCCACAGTAGTCAGGAAAACCAATTATGTGGCACACCTCATCACAAAATATGTCTCATGCAGAATAGAAGAGGACACTGTTCCTCTCTACTCACCACTCACTAGAACTATAAAAGAGTACAATGCCACTGTTGCTATGTACCTCACAAGACAACTACAACAACTGGAAAGCCAGCAGCAATACCTCACAAAGAGCATTAGTGGCCTGAAATACATGCCATACACAGACCATCGCAAATTGCTCCATCTGTACTCCCTTGCATATCGCCTACTCAGAGGTGTTCACTGCCTAACATACAAAGCTATGTCAAACATAGAGCTGTTGGATATGATCCACATAAAACACTCACAAGCACTCTGACCTTTGGACCCAAGACCATGAGTGAAATACAAAAGGAAGGGGTGTAGCCATTTACCTTATGGATATCCACTCCTACAGGTTAGTGGCACAGCATGATGCCTTGGAGACCATGCAAGTGCAACTAACATTGGGCAAAGCTGTCCATCAGATTGTAGCGTGCTACAGATCACGTACCTTGTCTCAGGAACCTCACTCAGTATTCTGGAGAACAATGGCAAATATAAAGGTCCTATCAAACACCATTATATGAGGAGATTACAACTACCCAAACACTGAGTGGGTGAATTACTCATATACAACGTCCTTTGCCCAATGTGTCCTAGAGTTAAGAAACTCTAACATCCTGGAACAGCTGGTCAGCACGCCCACTACAGGTGACAACATACTGGACATGATCATCACCAACATGGGGTACCAGTGTTCCACAACAGAGATAAACCCCTCGCTGGGAATATCAGATCATGAAGTAATCACGCTGGACATCCACATCCCACCCCTCCACCCAGTCAATGAAACCACTGTGAAGACATGTGCAAAAGCAAACTGCACACCTCCCAAGACCAAAGTGGAACATTCCAAAGACCCCTTGCGATAGGATAATGGTATGCAATCTGCAGAAACATCTACAAGTGCATCCTATGAGCATCTACAGGGATGCATGGAATGAGACATCACAAATAAAACCAAGATGCACTCCTCCAAAAATAGGACAACAAGCAGGTGTTTGTTGTCCATAAATAAGCTAGACAACAGAAGGAGGAAACGAACACATGATAGATCCAACTTCACTAAAGGAAAGGCATCACTGATCGTTATCAGGAAGAAACAATGATCACTCATAAAATAATCCAAGGATGGTTTCTAAAGACAAATAGCCAAGGAATGTAAGAATAACAACCACAAAGCCTTCGGTAGCTATAACAGACATGTAGGTGTCAACTTCCAAATATGCTGTCAGCTACTGAAAAAAGGAATGACATACACCAAACCAACTTTCATTGCCCACATCCAGGGGGATAAGTTCAGTGTAAACCCCCCCATCACCCCAAAAGGGCCTGTGTCCATCACAGAAGGATGCAGAGACCCAGACGTCATGGACATGCAGGTAAAGACAGCCCTCATCAAAGCTAAGAACATAGCATCAATGTGACTGTATGTTGTCCCAGGCTGCGTCTTACACTAGGCCCATAAGGAACTACACCCTCACCTACATTCACTGTCCAGACACAAGCGTACCACAGGCTATGTACCCAAAGAATGGCATACACTAACAGTCATCCAGCTCCACAAATGGTGTGCCAAAACAGAACCTGGAAACCATTGCCCAATATGTCTACTCAGCTGGGTCTACAGAGCTATTGAGCAAATTGTCATGGAACCCATACACTGAGACATTGGAGATCTCCAGACACTGGACTCTACACAATTTCGCCTTGTTAAAGGCAGAGCCTGGCACCCAAACCTAGTTGACTTATTTAAAACAGTTACCATGAACATAGATGGAGGTGAAAGTAGTCCACACAGCCCACCTGGACCTCACTAAGGGCTTACCACACCACTCCACTCTGTCATCATGGACAAGTGTACCAGCTTGAACATTAACAGCTATGTCACAGGATGGGTGGTCAAGTGGCTCACAGATCAAACACACATGTTCATAGTTGTGGGTGCCATGTCCAACTCTAAGCCAGTCACAAATGGCATCACACAGGTCTTGGTCCTGGGACCCCACCTGTTCAGTAGATACTGCTCAGAGGTACAGGCAAGCACTGCAGGTGTATGGCTGAACAGGTTTGCAGATGAATGGTAACTGTGGTCCATAATTGACTGTACAGCCGACACAGACATCCTCCAGAAGTGTCTTACAGAGACAGATACCTGGTGTCAAAACAATGCCCTCAAGATGAATGGCAAATAATGCATAGTCATCACCTTTGGGTAAAACAAAGTGCACACAAATTACTACAATGGTGGTAATCCAGCATGTACAGAGAAAGTCATTATGGCCCTGGGGACACAGGTAGATAGTAAACTCACCTTTGATGATCACATGGCCAAAGTGTTTAGACATTCCTTCAATGTAGCCCATCTAATGTCACCTAATGTAACCCACTTTGTATAGTCTGATGATGTCACCATCCTACAAATATACCTGTGGAAAAGATAACTCCCACTAGTGTGTATAGCGCGTTGTGTTAATGCATACTCCTGTAGTATCATGAAGTAGTTAGGTAAGGGTTTGAATCCTGAACTTGGCAACTGTGTGTGTGTTTGTGTGTGGTCTCCTTGGTAAGGAGTAACCTTTTAGGAGAGTAGTAAAACACCTCAAAAGCAGTACACTAACCTTTGTCAAGTCTGATGATGTCACCATCCTACAACTATACCTGTGGAAAAAAGAACACACAGTAAAATGTATAGCGTGTTGTGTTAATGTGTACTCTTGTAGTATCGTGAAGTAGTTAGGTAGGGGTTTGAATCCTGCACTGAACAACTGCTTGTCTTTGTGTATGGTCACCTTGGGAAGAAGCAACCTTTTAGGAGAGTAGTAAAACACCTCAAAAGTGGTAAACTAACCTTTGTCAAGTCTGATGATGTCACCATCCTACAAATATACCTGTGGAAACAAGAACCCACAGTAATATGTATAGCGTGTTGTGTTAATCATGACGTCGTTAGGTAGGGGATTGAATCCTGCACTGAACAACTGCGTGTGTTTGTGTGTGGTCATCTTGGGAAGGAGCAACCTTTTAGGAGAGTAGTAAAACACCTCAAAAGTGGTAAACTAACCTTTGTCAAGTCTGGGGATGTCACCATCCTACAAATATACCTGTGGAAAAGAGCGTGCACAGTCATATGTATAGCGTGTCATGTTAATGCACACTCCTGTAGTATCGTGAAGTACTTAGATAGGGGTTTGAATCTTACACTGGACACCTGTGTATGTGTGGTCTCCTTGGGAAAGCGCAACCTTTTAGGAGAGTAGTAAAACACCTCAAAAGTGGTAAACTAACCTTTGTCAAGGCTGATGATGTCACCATCCTACAAATATACCTGTGGAAAGAGAATGCACAATAATATGTATAGCGCGTCGTGTTAATGGGCACTCTTGTAGTGTCATGAAGTAGTTAGATAGGGGTTTGAATCCTGCACTGGCCACCTGTGTGTGTGTGGTCTCCTTAAGAACGAGCAACCTTTTAGGAGAGTAGTAAAACACCTCAAAAGTGGTAAACTAACCTTTGTCAAGTCTGATGATGTCACCATCCTACAAATATACCTGTGGAAAAGAGAATGCACAATAATATGTATAGTGCGTCGTGTTAATGCGTACTTCTGTAGTATCATGAGAGTAGTTAGGTAGGGGTTTCAATCCTACACTGGACAACTGTGTGTGTTTGTGTGTGGTCTCCCTGGGAAAGAGCAATCTTTTAGGAGAGTAGTAAAACACCTCAAAAGTGGTAAACTAACCTTTGTCAAGTCTGATGATGTCACCATCCTACAAATATACCTGTGGAAACAAGAACCCACAGTAATATGTATAGTGTGTTGTGTTAATGTGTACTGTTGTAGTATCATGAAGTAGTTAGGTAGGGGTTTCAATCCTGCACTGAACAACTGCGTGTGTTTGTGTATGGTCACCTTGGGAAGGAGCAACCTTTTAGGAGAGTAGTAAAACACCTCAAAAGTGGTAAACTAACCTTTGTCAAGTCTGATGATGTCACCATCCTACAAATATACCTGTGGAAAAGAGAGTGCACAGTCATATGTATAGCATGTGGTGTTAATGCGCACTCCTGTAGTATCGTGAAGTAGTTGGTTAGGGGTTTGAATCCTGCACTGGACAACTGTGTGTGTGTGGTCTCCTTGGGAAGGAGCAACCTTTTAGGAGAGTAGTAAAACACCTCAAAAGCAGTAAACTAACCTTTGTCAAGTCTGATGATGTCACCATCCTACAAATATAACTGTGGAAACAAGAACCCACAGTAATATGTATAGTGCATCATGTTAATGCATACTCCTGTAGTATCATGAAGTAGTTAGGTAGGGGTTTGAATCCTGCACTTAGGGAGTTTGTGCTGAATGTGTGTGACACTATTGATCAATGTGTTGGTTTGCATTTACTACTGTATGACATATCAGTATGCATTGCACATGTGAGCTAGCTGTGTGGCAAATACATATATATACATGTTACCTCAATAAATGCATGTGTGGGAACCCTGCTTTCTCCAAGAACACAGCTGTCATCCTTGCCAGACTGTGCTGCTGCTTCCCAGACCGTAGGTCACATCTGTATGCTTGTGACAAGCCCAGCCACTGCAATGATCCCTGGCCTAGGTCATCTGTGTCACACAAAGTCATTACAGTTCCTACTGGAATGTGTGTGTGAGGCTCTATGGCTGAGTTATATGTCAGACCTCTTCAAAGGCAGCAAAGTCTGTCAATGTTGGCTATTCATAACAGGTGTTGAACAACCTTTGTGGATATGCATGCAGACCCCTTATTGCTTATGTGATCCACCGAGGGATTGCAAAATACCTTTGGAAATGTGATTAACAAAGGACAGATGACATAGCACTTGGCTGCATGTACACATCGGTACCTGTTCATCATGTTGGTGGCTACTACCTATGTGGTACTGTGGGGATAATATGTTCCATAAAGGTGGATGACTATGCTTAGTTTGGCTAATAGCTTTACAGCATGGGTTTGACAACAGGCATCTGTCTGTATGATACCTTTGTGGAGGATGTGTGTGTCATCTGGAGAATGCATTATAGGCCACAGTATGCATTACCAGACATGGACGGACATATCCCTACTGTGATTGCTTGTACCTAAAAGAGCTATATGCCAAACAGGAGTGGTGTCAGTAATAGGTGCAGGTGAATACCAGTGGTTACTGACATATTATAGTACCTGAAGGATCCAAATGTTACTGTGTGTCCTACATCTGTGTGTCGGTTGTCATGACATCATCTAACGATTGGTTATGGTCAGGCTGTGGAAGTGATGTATACTACCAGAATGCAAAACAATGACAGATAGTAACAGTATCACCCACAGCACAGTGTCAAACCATGTCATACACACATGTGTAGTCAGGTTCCGAAATGTGTGTAGTACAATGCATACTGGCCACCAATAGAAACTATGGAGTGTTACTGTGTAATACAGAGCAGGTCACCCTGGCCATGTGTCCACTATGCACGTACATGCAGACAGTGTACCTCCACCATGTTCACAACTGTACACCTGCAAATCTGTGCTACACACATCCCACACATACTGTCCACTCTCTAACACATGCTGCCAATACTGCACACATCAGCCAAGTGACACGTGGCCGGACAATACACAATTGGAACCAACACTGGTGTAAACAACACTACAATGACAATCATAGCATTAATGCATCATGCCTGCTCAGCTACACCTTCAAGCATATCATTACACTATACTGCTGACAACATGCTAACATTGCTATACTGCTATAAAGACACCCTGTGCATCAGCACCATGGTAGCCTGTTCCTGCATCGATGTTACTAATGACAGGAGGTGGCATGGGTGTCATCATATGCACAGGGTGTGTTGTTGGTTTGCCAGAGGTCTACAGTGAGCCATCCAATTGACATGTGTGTGTGTGTGTGTGTGTGTGTGTGTGTGTGTGTGTGTGTGTGTGTGTGTGTGTGTGTGTGAGGGGCAAGAATACTGGAATGGGCCAATGTTGATTTAATGTGTGTGGGTATGTGTTAGCCATAGGTTTCTGCAGTATATGTGTGTGTCTGCATGCACACAGTTCCACCATGTGGCTGCCATATATGGGTATTTGTGGGACAGCCATAGACTGTACCTGCAAGGCTTTACAGATCACCATCTCTGGCCATGGATACAGTACATGTGCCTGGCAGGGGTGCTACTGACACTATCAGGTACTAAGCCAGACTGGGTACTATCCCCAGAGGTGGATGGATGTACACTGGACACAGGTCCCTGCTGGGACTGTCCAGAGCCATGTGCACGTGGTCTTCTAGGACGTTCTATGGACAGCCCACCCCCAACATTGCTGGGGCTGGTACTGGCACTACGGGAGTGGCTGTGGCTTGAGGGATGTCCGCGGCAACTGCCAGCTGCTAATGTTGCTGGCACACATCCCCATTGACTACTCAACCATCCCGCACTGTCCTGACACATGGACATGACATTGCGGAGGATATCTAATGTCTCTCCCCAACGTCTATCAGTGACCTCGGTGTAATGATGGATGGCACCTGCTAGGTCACAGATACTGTCAATGACAGCGGTGTTATGTGCCCTCTGTGCCCTTAGTCCCTGTCTGGTGTACCGTTCCATATGTGCCTGTGCCTCCAAGACAGCCTGGAACATGCATGACATTCTCAGACCTGGGCACATCTGCCAGTGACATGATTAGCAGCAGTGCTCCTACGAGAACCCCTGGACATCTGCCTATGTGGTACCCTTCCAGACATCTGGGTATGGCTGCTGTGCTGGGATGCATGTGCCATGGATACCACACTGTCCTGGCCAATGCCAACTGTATGCTGTCCCTCAGCTATGGGCATTAGTGATGGATGTATTGGCAGTATGGCTGTATGCATGGATGGGGTGGACAGCTGTGTACTGTCAATTAGTGGCCCAAAGGCAGACCCTGGCAAACATGCCTGTGCCTCAGCACACCTATCATCAGTATCACTGTTTTGCTCAGTGACATCAGTTTCCCTGCTGCAGTGAACCAGCCCAAAGTCAACACCTGTGAGAGGAAGACAGGAAACACACTTTACGACCTGTACATGATCTCGGCACACATGCACACATGCACAAATGAACACATGCACACATGCACACATACACACATGCACATATGAACACATGCACACATGAACACATGAACACATGCACACATGAACACATGAACACATGCACACATGATCAAATGAACACATGCACACATGCACACATGAACACATGAACACATGTACACATGCACAAATGCACACATGAACACATGCACATGTGCATACATGAACACATGAACACATGCACACATGCACCCATGAACACATGCACACATGCACACATGTGCACACATGCACACAAATGCACTCATCACTAAAACACACACACACACACACACACACACACACACACACACACACACACACACACACACCGCCAGCAATCCAGAACATACTCAATAGCAGGTGATGATGGGGTACAGTATCACAAGGCAAACAGTTATATCACACGTGTCAGCATGCTGGACATGTGTTTCCTAACAGCATGCAGTGCGGGTGTTGACAGCCCTTGCCAATAACACTATACATGTCTTTGATGCATGTGTGTTGTTGTTCAGTGATTGGCCTCACCCTGGAATGCACTGTGTACATGGACACGACAGTGCTGTGCAAGTATTATAAGCTCTGCAATGTCCTGTGCACCATCTCTCACAGGTATACATACCATGGCTGGATGTGTATCTGTGTGTCACATAGATATCCATTTCTGATTAGAGTGTCTGTGTCTTCAGCAGATAATTGTGGACATAGGATTAGCACATGCATGCTATGTATACACACAGGATGAGTGGTGCATGTTTACCTGATGGAATACCATTGCTCAACATGGCCATTGTACAGTGGTTATGGTGAGTGTAGGACATATTGTGGACATGCCAGTGCCAGACATGACATGGCATGCTACACCACAACTGCAACATTAAACACAACAACAGACACAGTGTGTGTCATGTGACCTATGCACTCAATAGCATTACAAGACATATATGTGTCACTTTGTACAAATGGTGATTGCTATGCATATTGTGTATAGCTGCCTATGTTTGCACACACACAACACTGAGGTGCATAGCAGGTAATGCTATGTGTAGTACTGTGGTCACTGTAACTGGATGGGGTGTACTACCATGAGCCATCATCATGCAGCATCATGTGGTCACTCAAGGCTACTAATGTGTGCCAGACTAACACATACCATGCTGTACCAGAACTGCAGTACCATGGCTACATTCACCATTTCACAGCCAGTTGTTACATGGGTTTGTAAGGTGCATAATAGGGGGCATTGCCTACCATGAATGTGTGATGTGTCAAAGAGTGTCGCACAGCCACATGTGAAGCATCTACCCCTCATGTATATTATGTGTGCTGTGTGGATGAAGTGTGGGATACTGTAGTGTGACCTTACAGCGGGCGTCTGAATACACCATGTGTAGCATGTTAACGTGTACTGCATATGACAATGTTGTGTATGTTGTGTGCATGTGTATCGACTCTGCCTAATCAATGTCCACATCAGTGTTGCCACAATTGTGTGGAATGCTCTGTGTATTGTATGTGTTTTAGGCAGCTACCCACATTACTGGGATATGCATAGTCTCACAGCAAACATGCACAGCATGCATTATGCATATGTGTGTTATGTGTACATGGCCTACACCTCATCTATGACATGCACATTTAATTAGCAGTATTAAAGGTAGAACACACTCACCAGCATGGGTCGGCTGCCTTGCTGTCACACCAGAGGGACCTACAAGGATATGAGACACTTTGTCAGTGGCAACAACTGTGGCATTGCTACTGCATGTTTGCAATCGTACAGTAGTACAATGGTTGACAGTCACAGGCCTACAGATTGTATTCCTAATTATTACTGTTGTACAACACTAGACACCACATCATCTAACTACACAGTACACATCTCACATAAGCATGCTCTAACAATAGAGGTAACAGTAGTCTACAGCTATGCCATGTTCCCTGCATGCTCCATGTCAGCTTGCTGGGTGACTCTGGCCTCCATGATGACACACATTTGTTGTTGGGGTTGTTGTTGGCCATGAGCCACCTGGCACAGGAGCAGCTCCTCCACTCTGGTGAGGGGGGGGTGGATGGCTACCCCCCCACCGGTGGCAAGCTGCTGTCTGCGGATATCAGACGCATACTGCCGGACATGTCTAATTAAATCACTGCAGTGATGGTGTACCTGCTCATATGTCCGGTTATGCATGCCTATGTCATTTACCCGATGGACAAGCACTTGCCACAGTGCAGTCTGCTCATGCTGGTCCTGGCTGGTTCTAGAGAACAGCAGGGCATACTGCTGCACCAGGCTGGATGTTATAACCTCTTCCTCCACCGTGCTATAGGCGGGATTATGATGGTGGGACATAACCCTGGAAGACAATGAAACAATATGTGTGAGCAAGTCATGAGGCACACATATATTTCTAATGTACAGATATCAATTAACTGCCATATATAGCAACCTGTTGGCTGTCAGAAGATACACACTTTCAATGCCACATGTTAGTACTCAACCCACAACTGCCTGACAGTGCCTGGCACACTCTATATATCAAACCATGTTTTGCACAGCAACAAACTTACAACAGTATATAATACTATACAACAGTACATGGCACACTGTATGTGACACAATGCACAACCTAGACACAGGAGGTATATATCATGCTAATGCATCATGAAAAGTGTAATCCATTGCAATGATTGTAAGGTCCAGTGACAGTATCACCAGTATACCACACTAGTCGTTGATGGCAGACCCCTGCCTAACATATGTGCACATTCGTCAATATAGGTGGCATACTGATGTACTACACTATACATGTTGCTAGATACACAGTTATATCCTGTAACACACATATGACTGAGGCCATGGTACAGGCATGCACACACACACATCAGATATACATACCAGACACATAGGTATGGCAAGACAGGTGAACTTTACCTGTCTACCTTACAGTACTGTGTGTCAGTAGTTACGAGACTGTATGCCTGAGGTATGTAATCTGTGAGGACTACAGGGAACACACGGAACAGTGGTTCCAATAAATGTGGATGTACACCCTACTGTGCTGTTTAGGCATACAGCTTCAGGTAGTACTACAGTTCATACAGGAGTTGGATTCACCAGCAGTAACACTCAATAAGCATGCATGTACTGCTTTAGCCTACAATGGGCACCCCAGATGACAACAAGGGACTATGTCAGAACATATGGCATACTGCTTTTTCAGCCTAGAAATTGTATACACATCTTTTGCTGGGATCACAGCTAGGACACATAATACCATGACAGAAACAGTTTCCCACTAAGCTATCACACATAAACCAAACTCTGACACATTCACCAACACATTCACCATCACACTCAGTCAAACTCACATAGCAATTATTGCAACAAGTACATGTGGGTGTGTGTATCACTTCATAGGTAGGTAAGAGGCTATTGGCCCTAGGGCCTATAGAAGCCTAGCCATACCCTACCCTGGCCTTTGACACACAGGTCATTGCATTTCACATGGCCCTGTCAAGCAGAAACACAGAGGTGATTGCCTGGGTCTATTCACTATCTCCCATACAATCTTCATGATTATTTATGATGACTGCTAATTAGGAGCTTTGTTTGCTATGGATAGTTGCTTTGTTCCAGAGTATGGAATGTCTCTGAGATGGGAATCTATCCCTCCAGCATGTGCTGTTTATTGTGGTCAAAAGGTTTCGATCCCTAGAGCATGTAGCTTGTAGAGATTGTGATCTGTTTACATGCAGCATGTCCAACAGCTCTGTTTTTTACATAGCTTAGTATGTTAGGCAGAGGTCATCTCTGGGTAGGCGGTATGTGACACAGTGTAGTTGTGGGTTTGTGAGATGGTCTGCATAGGGCATCTGTTTGAGGCTGGTATTACTCTTTGTGAGGTATGTCTTTGTCGTTTCCAGTTGCTGTGGATGTCTTGTGAGGTACATACCACATGGGGCATTATACTCTATAATGGGCTTTATGTGTGATGAGTAGAGGGGAACACTGACCTATATTTCCCTGGATGACACACCTTTTGTGATGTTGTGTGGCAGGTAGACAGATTACATAACTAGTGTGTCACTGTGATTATCAAAGGGGGAGACTACTGTCTACCTCTGTCCCATGGTCTCTTATCACACTTTCGGTGTTAAGTAGACTACCACCTATGTGGTAGTTCATGGGTACGGAGTTTTTGCCAGAAGGGATGTCAATGCAGTTTCAACATTCAGCTTGAGTCCATGGCTTTGTCTCCAGGCATCTGTCGCAGTATATATGACCCTGTCTCTCTCTCTCTCTCTCTCTATATATATATATATATATATATATATATATATATACATATATATATATATATATATATATATATATATATATATAAATATATATATATATATATATATATATATATATATATATATATATATATATATATACACACACACACATAAATATAAACATACATTGGTGTACATATAGATATACGTATAGGCACATATACGGCCCACCTTTCATTGTGGGAATATCAGTTATGCAAAGGTTGCGAGGTATACTGTTATGTACTAATATTGCACAGTTTTGTGAGGAATGCATTGAAGGTGGTCTTAGCACATATAGCTTTAGCAGGCCTCACTGGCTGCAACACTGCAAGCCTGACAATTCATACCCACAGCGTTTAACAACCACATGTCATATACCAGCACTGTATGCTGTCTTGTTTGCCACACACTACAACCTACATAGACGTATGCACATAACAACCTTCAACAACATATATATGTCCACCCTTCACAAACAGTTGCAGTATGTCCCTTGCTCTATGCACATGTACAGATGCTAATATATCTGACACAGACAGATCTCTCCGTATGTGTGTACCATACACACACAAGGTCCACACTGTTGTAAGGCCATGGACCTCACGGCTGACCTGTTGGGCCTTGCTGCAACATGAACAGGTGTCACATATGAGCACACAGTAATATTAGAGGGTGTATATATAGCTGCAAATGCTAGATTAGCATACTAGACTGGTACAGCTGTTGTCAATGCTAAGCTCCATGTTAATATGACTATCATGCATTTGTTACTCTGTCACATCCTTGTTTATATAACTGTATGCGCTAGTCCCCCAAACAGCCATTGTACACACTACTGTACAGAACACAGATAACATGGATCAGATGTTTGACATTTAATGCTGAACTACATATATCACAGTCATATCCCACTGCACACAGCTACACACTGATTTCTCCATAGCAGAAGTTATACAGGGCATCTGTGCATAGATACGTACTGCTGCCACATATGGATGATTCAAAGAGAGAGTACACTTTAAAAACATCTACTACATGCCAGTAAATACATTTACATACCTTTACTTTGTATGGATTTGCATTATTACATCCATGTGTGTAGTAATAAATTTTTTTATTTATATATATATATATATATATATATATATATATATATATATATTTATGTTGATTTTTTTTTTTGCTGTTGCTGTGGCTGTTGCTGTAGTTGTTGCCGGTGTCTGTCTGTCTGTCTGTGTGTGTCTCTGTGTCTCTCTTTCTTGCTTGCTTGCTCGCTCTCTCTCTCTCTCTCTCTCTCTCTCTCTCTCCGTGGCTGCAGTGAAATGATTGCATGTGTGGACAGCAAGTACAGCCTGCTTTTATAGGTATCTGCACATGTGCATGTGATGGCCTCTGCAAAAATTGGTGGCCACCATTTGGTAATTGCATGCAGCCTGCTGTGTGGTTATTGCAGTACTCACTGTCATAGCAACCCAATACTATAAATTGCTAGGTCAGGTAGGCATAGGCCTTTCAGCTTTCCAAAGTTGGGCCCATGCTTTTTTGCTGTGGACACTGTAGTGTAAGTCAGAAGGTTGGTATACTTCTTATATATGAAGCTAGGGGTGTAGCCAGTGATTTGAATGTTGTACTCAGACCTGAATGTTGCCACTTCCATTACACAGTTGACATTGTAGAATTGTACTCACCCCTACAAATGCTAACACAAGCTACATGGGAGTATTTAGTTTCTTTTCTACTTATACAATTAGCTGCCATGCATACATAGTTATTGAGATGTTTTCATTTGGCACATGAACTGTTTGGGAACTGCTATACTGTGGATATTAATGTACTCACTTCTGCACAGTTTGTGCTTTTTTTTTGTTGACATTATCACAGGATTCTCATACAAACTGAACAATTCCAGTACTGAGTATGCCTACCTACATCCTTGCTGTACCTTAAACACAGTGGTAATTTGTACATTTAGGTGGGATACTGTGCGGGGGTTGTAGAGTGCTGCAGTAAAATTATTTCCTGCTAGAATGTGTGGTTTTGTTATCACAGTCATGTAATGCAATTCCACAACAGCTGCTTGTAAAGTTCCACAGAACAGGTTTTGTGTTATGGCATTCCTATCTTTCCTTGACATTCCCACATTCTGATGCATGATATATATATTTCAGTAACACCCTGCTGTACATCTACTGTAGCCTAGTGGTACTTCATGGAGTTCAGTGTGGCTAAGGTCTGGGGTTCGAGACTGTTAGTGGTGTTTTATTTTGCTGCTGAGCAGAACAAGGGCTCTGATATGCAGGGTGACTAAGACACTTTTAAGCAGTTGTAAGCGGGTTTGCGTGGGTTTGGGTGATGCTTAGCAATACTTAGCTAAGTGCACACAAGCGCACACTCGCTCAAACCCTCTAACTATTGCTTAAAAGTGCTTACTCCCGCTAACCCCCGTGCTCATTTCTTTGAAAGAAAAGAAAATGGGGAGATAGGAAAGTGGTGAAAAAGGGGCACAAAGAGGGAAAACACAGTAGGGAAAACAGCTCAGGATGTGCAGGACAGGTGTAGGGAAGGTCCATAGCTGCCCATTTATTTAACAGCAACAGCTGTGCATATACTAGTAATTTGGAGGGAAATTTGAAACATTCCACCCCTGAGAGAGGGGTGAGGACAACAAAGTGTGTTGTACTGCCAATTGAATTTCAGTTTCTGTGTCCAGCGGGCATCTGTGCAAAATGGGCAGCTATGTATGGGGCGTAATTTTTTTGTGGGAGCAGATTGCCCTTTTTTTTTTTCAGGTGAGAGTGGAATGTGGGGTAGGGGAAGTAGGTATGTTCTGGGAGGTAGGTTGGGGAGGTAAACAGACCAGACAAACAAGACGCATACAGGAGCGGAATATGACACATGGGGTGGGTGAACACAATTGACGGGGAAGGATGTTTGGAAATCGCAAGCCCATGAGCCCACAGATGGTAATAGTGGAAGTGAGATCCCCACCCATGGGCAGTCACCACTGCACCTTCACAGCCCGGAGGGTGGCTGTGCTGGGGGCTGCATAGGAGGGACAGGCTCACCCATGAGTCGCGCCACTCTTGCCTCGAGCTGGCATAGGGGATCAGCGACTGAATGCTGGATCTCCCTATGCACCATTGCCCGGACCCTTCATGACAGGTGGCCCTCCTCCGGCCACGCTTACATGGGGGGATGAGCCTCATCCCCTGCAGCGCTTCCACCCGAAGGTGACACAGGACCAATGGAGGAGGAGGTCCCGGGCTGGGCACTGGACCTGCTGGTGCCAGGTGCCATTGCCAGCTGAGGTGGGACAGGTGGGTCTGCTGGGACCGGCCTTCCCATACGTTCCCATACGTTCTGTGTTTAGGTGAATTTAATGACAATATAGCCAACAGCATTCCAAATTAGTTGTAACAGCATGCAGTAATATTCCCATTAACCCAACACACCAGAGTTCCAACAGTTGAACAGCAAGCATAACACATGCATATATTGAACGACAGTGGACATTCCAACAGCATGCAGGAACAAATGGTGGCAACAGGCCTCCAAGACTGTGGTGTTTGAACAGGCCACATGCATCAAAGTTATGCAGATATTTATGAACCAACAGGACATATGTCCCAACAAATGTTATGAGATTACGCATACCCATTGAGGTGTGGAATTGATTGTTTATGCACATACAGTAGGGTGTAAAAAGATACCTCCATTAACAACTTATATGAACGTATAGTTTACACTACATTCCTTTTGACTGCAGGTATATATCCACTACATGTATTATTACACTGGGCAATGTCCAGTACATTGTGGGATGTGTTTTGCTAGTTAATTATGTACCTGACCTGTATCTAATATACAAACTGTCCAGGATGCAGATGTTACTGCTACTTATTTATATATTTTATTTATATTCATATGTCTACATATCTGGATGTGTTCAGGTGACATTACCAGTTAAATTTTAACAGACCCCTACATTTCTAGCAGCACACTGACATTTCTGGTGCACACAATTACAAGCTACTCATGTGCCAGATTTATCTATACATGCTAGCCTTGAAACTACAGTTGAGGACTGTATATATGCTTAAGAGATACTGGCACTCCCTTTGTACTCTTTCTATGGGCCTACCCAAGTGTGGGTTGACAGCGCTTAATACAACAGTACTATTTCTAATACTGCAAGAGTACATCAACATATCAAAGAAAGTGACACGGACACACTACAGGTGTTATACCTTTCTTAATTACATTACACACTTTTCTAGTGGCTCTCTCATTTATTTGTTATTACAGTGCATGCAGACATCTTATTCAGGATGTATCATACCTTCATTTATGGTTTACAACACTCTTTCTGGCTCTCTCACTTATTCTTTATAACAATACATGCAGAGAAATAATTCAGGACTTATACCTTTATTAATGGGTTACAACACTCTTTTTCAGGCTCTCTCACTTATTTTACATAACAGTTCATGCAGAGAGGTTATTCAAGCCTTATTATACCTTTATTATTGGGCTGAGACACTTTTAGCCAGGCTCTCTCACTTATTTTATAAAACAGTACATGCAGAACAATTACTAACCTGCCTGGTGGCACAGCCTTAGCAGCCTATCTACATAGGCTTGCTAATTTGCAGCATGGACACCTGCAGTAGTGAAGTGAATGAAGTGATATTGAGACATATTCCTATCCATACTATCGACTACACTAGCAATTTTTACATGCTTCAGTCCATGGCTACCTACTCAGTGGTGGAGCATTTTGCATCCTACGGGCCTCCTGTATCCATTAGTTCAGTAGGTCCTGCTTGTGTCTCTTCAGGTCTGCATGGTGATGTCCGACCTGCTCACCAGTCCGAGGGATGCCTGTGGCACTGGTAAGTTCATGTGCAAGAAGGTTCCAGGCCTCCGCTTTGTATTCCATGCCCTGGAGCAGGCCCTGCAGGAGTCTAGCATCATGATGATGGACGAGGAGCCAAACCATCTGTTTTGACTCCTCAATAGCCCACCATTGCACTCGGAAGCAAGAGCCCTCTCCGACACCTGCCATTGCTGCCTGCAGATGGGAGCTGCAACCAGTTATGGCGAGTTTTCCCATCTATGGAGCTTATATATGCCTCATTTCCCACACTTCTTAGTGATTGGCATGATTTGAAAGTTCTCATCTGAGTGCACACCTGCTTAGCACTGTGTAAACTTTGATTCATATGTATATGTGTGTTGGCAGTCCATGAACATCAAATGCTGTCATGGCTTAGTGGATTAGTACTGTGATTATGGTGCACACTATCCTGGGTTCGAGACCTGTCATTGCTTTTTTATTTTACTACTGGCCTGACCAGTAGGGGGTGTGGCTGTCTTTAGCCAACTTTGCTCAACTTTGCCCAACGTTGCTCTACATTGCTCGACGTTGTGCTAGTTAGCGCGGTGCGCACCTCTGTGCAAACATGTTTGCTTTTCGCTAGTTGGCACGATGGCAGCTCCACGCAAAGCTATTGTGCTAGTTAAAGCAGTGCTTAGCTATGGGCAATTATTCTTAACAGTGTTTAATACTGGTAAACGTTGCTTAGCAGTGCTTCACATTGCTTAAGATAGGTTACTTATGCATTCATTATTCTGCATGTCCGTTTCAAATTCTTATATATATTTAAAATATCTTTCACTACTACATGGGCCATTTCAATGCTTTTTAATATAATTTAAAAGGTAATTGTCAGAATTTATTTTTATGCATGGATTTCCTACTGAAAAAGGAGAGAGGAGTGGTGGGATTCGAACCGGGAATGCCTCCTCTTTGTGCAAAGGCTCTACCACTAAACTATTGCTATTTAGCTTAATTTGCATATAAGTGGTTTATTATCCTCTGCGATGTCTAAACTGCTGACTGTAGCTAAGCAATGGGCACACCTGCGCACACACGTGCAAATACGGGCAGCTATATGGTGAATAATAAAAAAAATAATTTGTTTTACATTTTATTTAATTTATACAGGGCTTTTTAATGTGGGTGAGTGTGGTGTTGGGGGTATGCACATTTGAGCGGACTCGCTCATATCTGCTGACATTTGCAGAGTTAGGCACTTGCAGGGGCATGGATATTTGGACTGCTCGGCAGTCTGTCATGCCCCCTGCACTCCTACATGCTCCGTGTTAGCCTGGGAGTTGAGTCAGCATGCCCTCATGCATATGCATGATGCGCTGACATATAACTGTTAGACTGCAGTCTCCAAGTAGGAGTTCGTTCGTCCTACACGGAGGATTACTGAATCCCCCCCCGATGTCATCGGAATGTTGACAGTTGCTATGTGTTACTGTCAGAAGCTGAAAGACAAGAAGAAACTTTTAGAAAACAGCTTTTGGTTGATTTTCAAAATGTGAAATGAAAAGTAGAACTGGAACAGTTGACACTTAGTCTAGTCCATAAAAGAGCCTGCTGAAGACAGTTAATAGACAGTTGTTAGTAGTCAGTTACAGCAGTGGCAGTTACAGATGTACTGTGCAGTGGATACCAAAAGGGACTCACCAAGAACTGTAAGCCTCCCTTTGCTCTGTTCTAGAAATTTAGTTTAGATCAGGGACAGTGTTCTTTAATCAAATAGGAAAGTTTAACTAATCAGATCAGTTAAAGTTTTGTTTCCTAAAAGCTGGACTTCTGTCCTTCAGTATTAATTTCATTTTCCTGGTAATTGAGCTGTGTTTGTTTATTGGAGATTACTGTTTTATATTTTTAATAATTTTGCTCAATATTAAATTTTTTTATTAACTTACATTGTGGTTGGTTAGTCAGTGTTTTTCGTTAGTGATTTGAGAGTGCTCATACTTACTTTGATAACTTCCCAGGCAACTCCGAAAGCCTGGCTGCTTAGGTCATTGACTATTATTTGTTTTAAGATTTAATTTTCATAATTGAGCACCTTTTCAGAAGGGTATAAAGACACTCCAATTGGGCAGCATTACCATATTATTTTGGGGAAGTGACACAGCTGGAAATCTGTGTCAGACTTTCCCAGAAGTGCTTGGATGTCTGAGATTTAATTTATTTAATTGTGAGTGTATCACAGGTGTTAAATTGGTACATATTGGTCTGAAGTGTGTAATAAGGAGTTACATTGGGGAAGACAGAAGTATATAGTCCAGTCCCAGGCTATAGACCATCTTCTAGTTGTGCTCATAGGGGAAAATTGAGAACTATTACTCCTTTTTAAGTGACAGTCTCACATTGGAGTCAGTAGTGAGGATTGAAGCTCCTTAGCAAGTGACCAAAGATAGTAAGAGATGTCACATTATTTCATGGCAATTTAGTGGGATATTATCTGGCTGTCACAGAACTATGGTAGTATGTTTTTTAATTAGCTTGCTCTTTTCTAAACGCTTCCTTGAGCAAGTTGACTGCTTTTGATACTCTTCAATCATTTAGCAACCATTCAGGCAACAATAAAAGAAGACATAATTAGCTCATTGCCTCCAATGGAGCTCTGGAAGTTTGCACTGTAACTTCCAATATTCAGAGCCTAAGCTTTTTGATAGAATGAAATGATGTCCTCAGACTTCTGATAAGCATTTGTATCTCTGGAGCCATAGGAGCTAGTAAAGAAGAGCAAATGGCAAACTCTTCTCACAAAGTGATTTTATAGAGATACTATTCTTTAGGTTCTATGTCTTAAACTGGACAATATCTCAGAAACCACTCAAGTTACACCCATACTGTCAGCTCGATGATGCTGAGAATTTTCATATGAGCCTAAGCAGTTTTGTCTGTGCTACCTTGTCCGTGAGATGTTTAGAAAAAACATTACATTTATGGTAGTATAAATAAATATTATGTGAGAAACAATTAATATCTATTTAACTGTACTAGACTGTGGTCCAATATCAATAAGTTGAGCTGGCCTTTGTGTAAGCTTTAAGATGAAATCTTTTAATATTTTGTATGTACGCATTGTTATAGAATTATTACTTTAATTATAAACAAGCAATATTTGATGCCTAAAGGCAATAGGATGTAACTGCAGAAAAACCTGGAGACATCACTCTGCTGTAATGAGTTCATTTTATTAGTGGCCTGTAAAGTTAATTTTCAGATTCATTCAGAATCTGAGTCTGGGTTAGGCTACTGGCTTCTCAGGCTCCTCTGCCTTTTTACTTAAAGTACCACAATTTCCTTCTGTACCTTCTCCCAACTCATTTGTGTCATCACTACCCATCTACTGCAGTACGGTGTAACTTAACTTCTAATTCCTTTGTAAATGCTGAGAAAAAGAAGTCCTTGAATTTACCAGCCAGATTTTAAATATTTTTAGAATCAGCACCCCAATGCATACAATATTTTTCCTGTTTACACAGCTCTAGTTAATTTTTCTTAGGCTACCTGTGAACTAACTTAAAATGTTTACAATTAAAAATCTTCCTTGGAATGAAGTCTTGAATTTAATCCTGGGAATGTAACTCATCCTACCCAGAAAGATCATGAGAGACTATTGCCTCATACAGTAGCTTTATGAGCAGTAGATCAGTCACTGTGGCCAGTTAGTGGAATAGATTATGATGCAGAGTCCACAGGCATTGCACCTTACATGGATTTTCTGCGGTGGACCATCATTGTTGTCCCCACATACTAGTTACAAATGCTGAGCCTAATCTGTATCTGTAATATTATTAGACAGGAATCAAATTCAGTGTAGGTAAACAATGTTGGGCCAGAACTGCCTAATGTCCAAAGCAACGGCCTAGGTCTGAGATCAGTTTTGAGAGACCATGAAGAATGATATTCAAGAGACTGCAAACAGGTTCAAGAAAATCACTACATAACAAAATAATGGGAGAGATTATCACCTGCATTGTTCTCAGTAACAGTAAAGACATACTGCCTCCAGCTGGGAACATTGCTGGAAACTGAAAGGAACACTTTGAAGAATTCCTTAGCATAGAGGACACACTGTCCATTAAGGAAGGAAATGCAAGGAAAAAATGCTGGGCATTGGAGCCAATTCTATATATAATGTCACTGTTGCAATCAAACCTTACTGAAGAGGAAAGGTTGTGGAAGTGGATGAGATATGAATGGGAGTGATGAAGGTAAAATATATTGTTGGGTCATAGTGGTTAATGTCACTTCGCAGTTGTGTATGAAAAATGAAGATGGTGTTTCTAGTCTGGCAAACTTGGGCAGTGCTCACCATTTACAAGAAGGAGACAGAAAACTATGTATCACTCATAGACTGACTTACTCCTCAGCCTCAGTAGAAAAGTCTATGCCATGGTATTGGAGAGGAGGCTGTTTGATGGTTGAGGTTATGATGTAGGAGGGACACTGCAGCATCTGTTGCAGCCATGAAGCAGTGGATCAATTAGCTTTGCATTAATTTTTAAAGACCTTTGTAGCTCATTAATATGGTTTCCACAAATTATGTCAGCAAGGAGAAGCCAAGATGACATATAACCCTTTCATGTGTTTTTACTGAGTGCTGCGACATTATGGGATCCTAGGTCTGCAGCTGCCTGCATTCTATTTTCTCTGTTTGTGGAGGGAAAACTGTCCACATATTCTTAATATTAGGTCATGTAGGTTCAAGGCTGGCACAGGACTATAAAAACAGTGTGTCTTTTCTTATCTTCTGTTCATATCATGGTGTATTTGATGTTTGAAGTGAAGTTGGTTTCAAGACATGCAGACTTGTAAACAGATAATGTTGTCTTCCCAGCCAGAGTGGACTGTGACCTCTAAGATGCACTAGCGAAGTTTATAGATGAGTATAAAGCAGATGAGATAAAGGTCAATACCTCCAAATCAGAGTAGCTTAGATTTTCTTAGAAAAGAATGGCTTATGCTCTGCAGGTGAGAGAACAACTGCTATCCCAAAAGGAGAAGTTTACCTGCTATCCCAAATGGAGAAGTTTAAGTGTCTTAGGGTATTGTCTGCAAGTTATATTGGAGAGCTTGTAAAACTGACCAGAGAATGAGGGCAGCAGAAAAAGAGTGTTGTAGGTATGGAGTCATACTGTGCTTGTTATCTGAAAAACAAGTTAGAGTATGAAGTAATTACTTTATTGTCCAGTATACATTCGTATCCTACATAATGCCAAAAGATTTGGTAATGACTGAATGGATGTCATCAGAGATAAGTGAGGCTGCAGTGAGGTTCCTTTACTAGGTTTCATAGCTCAATCCCTATGAGAAAAAGAGGGAGAGAAGCTGAGTGACATGCAAAGACATGAGAATAGATCTGCAGGTCATCAGGGTTGTAAAAACTCAGCCAAGGTGGTTTGTGCAAATAGCGAGGATACTCCTTGCATGCCTCTTGATGGAGGTATACCAGGCACAGCTGGTTGGGAAAGAGCTCAGGGGCAGACCAGGGACATGCGGGAGAGATGAATTCCTTTAGTTTTTTTGGCTTGCCCATAGATTCTACAGCATAAGATGATGACAACTGTTGGAGGTGAGGAAATCTATTCTGCTCTGTGTAGCTTGCGTCCTCCTCAGCCATTACAAGGAAAACATTTCGACAAAATGGATGGATAGCCTTTACTGTGAGCTGAAGTTTTACTAATGACAATAAGTGGTCCTTTAATATATAATAAATTCACATTCATTCAGAGAGCACATCAGGTGATAAAAAATCTATAATTCTTATTATCTGGTCCTAAAGCAGATTCATTTCACTCCAGGCCAAGTAACATTTGAAAGGTGAGCATCAGAATAAAAGGGTTTTATTTTTTCTGTTGTGGAAAATTTTGACTTTGGCCTTTGTTTTTCAAAGAAACTAGGTAGCTGCTATTGAGAGGCTTTTAAAGATTACTTTATTCTATGTGGATCTTTGATATCTTAGAATACCTTCAAGACTTGAACATCTACTGGAGAAGTGATATTAACATTAGTCATTTTTTTCAGTCAAGTCAATGTTAAATTTTTTTCTAATTTTATAGAATAATCTTATTATTATCCAGTTACCACTGTCAGTAATTCCTATTTTCGCACTAGACTGAATTATTATGGTGAGTATTGGTAGGGGGTTCATTTAGGTTAGGGGCTCATTCTGAATGGTTGAGAACACAGCTACCTGAATTTATTTAGCTGACCATGCAAATATATAACACCTTATGTTTAAAAAATATTGAGTATGCTATTGAAAATGCTAATGACATAATACATTTCTAATCCCATGTTCCTGTTGCAGCTAGCTACAGAGTCAGGTATACGCTTTTATCCTACAAAAGTCTTGCTGGTTTAGAGTGCAGTACTCTGCTTCACAGCTCTGTACCAATATTTGAGGTGCAGTTATACTATGTGTTTATGATCAGTCTAGAAATACCTTTGCTCGCACTCTTGGTTTTAAAAACTAATCTGAAAAAGAATACTCAATGTTGTATTCTAAAGTAGAAGCCATTCTGAAATAACCATGCCCAGTGCTTTTGCTGGTTATCACCTTGATTCTATATAACCATAAGTGTAAAGTTAAGGATAGTATCTCTATTTCACTAACTTGACTTAAACTTTGTAAAATTTATCATGTCATAGATGCTTTAGACTTTTAGATTAGCTCTCCATAGTCATCTCCTATACATGCAAAATGATTTATCTTTTAGAAAACTGCACTATGCATTTTAAAACTTTAGCAGTATTTCCCAATGACATTATCAGAAGTATCATATAAATTTTATGCACTATAAATTCTAGCATGGGTCTAACCATTAATTTAGCCCCTCAGTTTTTGTGCAGAGGTGTAAAGGTATAAGGTAATAATGTCCTTTTTAGATTGGATTTCCCCAGTTTTTCTTTCCCTAGTGCATAATTCTGAACAAGTTATTTAACCAGACACTGCCTCGGGACTGTCTTTGTAAAAAGGCAAAGGAGCATAGAGGTTTATCCAAATAGCAAGGGAATGAAAAATATGCTTATTTATAAGTTTGCCTTTGTTGTAGAATATATCAAGATATCTAAAAAAACTGTTTCTGTCTGTTCTGCTTTGATTTTAAAATGTAAATAAGAAATAACTGGTGCCAAATTAGCATAATTTCCTGAAAAGCCTTGTATAGATCTGAGTCTGAAATTGACATTCTTATTTACTTTGCTTAGCTTTGAATTCAATTCTGTATCTCTTGTTTTTCAGCTCCTGCTCATGCACAGATTGTTCATTCTGGCCAGGCATGTGTCATCAAAGATGACATCATCAGCGATGGCGTCTACACCATTCGTGAGGGTGACACCCTGGAACTCAAGTGCCTGGTGAAAGGCCACCCCAGACCCCAGGTAAGGACTTAATGGATCGGTGTAGGTTCGCTAAATCTGTGGATGTGTAAGCAGCCATTCTTACTCAGTGCCACTCATTAAATGAAGTCATATATGCTTCACTGTTCCATTCAATTCGCTTTTGCTTTGTACTACATTAAAGAGCTGAAGTCTTCAACTCCTGCACAGTAGTGGATACCAAGAAGGTGACTTTTTAACTGCATTTCATCTTTGGTGGTTATAGTGATATAACTGGCATTTATATTTGTATATATTCTGCTCAAATGAGTTGCTTTCCTTCTTATACAACCCATTTCATTGTACTGAGCTTTTATGCTCCCCATACCAGACGTTCTTCAGTTGCGGCAGCCATTTCTGGCCTATTCAACAATTATAGGAACACCACAATGACACTGTGAGTGACTGCATTTGTGCAATATTTATGCCATATTTATTCATTCATTTCCTGACATTGGCCCCGGTTTATTAAATTTGTTGTATGACTTTACAGCATGCTATCACATTTGGCTTACTTTAATTATAGTTCTCCTGCCACTTTCCTACTAAGGATTTATGTTACTGGATTTCTGAGCAGACCACTGCATCAAAAAAACAAAGAACGCACAAATGGCAAGGATCACCTACTTCAAAAACTCATCATACTCTGACAAAATCACCTGCTGTCTACAATATACAAAAACTGAACTGCAATTGAAGTTTAGACAGTAAAAAAACAAACAAACAAACAAAAAAAAAAATATATATATATATATATATATATATATATATATATATATATATATAGATATCCTAACTCCACAATTGCAAGAACAACAAAATGACACAAAGGCAAAAAAACAAAATATCAGATGACATTTCTTTTGAGAAAGCCATTAAAATGTCAACTATATTCGGTGAATGCTTCATTTAATGTTTCTGTTCCTAAAAATTAGCTTCAGTGAAACTGCCATTTAATTACCTCTACCTCCATAAAGAGTCACTGCACTGCAGATGCACACCCTCTCAAAGAAATATACCTCCCAGGAACGTAAAGAGCAACATTACTGCTAGACTACCTATACTTTAATTGTTAAAGTGACACCGTGACAACATCTGTAAAAATGGGAAAAAGAGGTGAATGGATGGAATTATTTTATTTAAAACATGGTGACTATATAGTTACACACACACAAACACACACACACACACACACACACACACACACACACACACACGCACGCACACACACACACACACACACACACACACACACACACACACACACACACACACACACACACACACACACACACACACACATGGACAGGTACTACTTTGCACCCAGTATGATAATCCTCTAGGGAACACCTTAATGAATCTTTATAGTCCAGACATTTTGGTGCAATAGTCAAGCACTTGGATGTAGTCATCCCAACCCCCATGGATATTTATCACTCACCCACAGTACCCAAACCATCAACAACTGCAATGAGCATAACTCATAAGTGTACCTCATTACGAGGAAAGTATCACCCCCCCCCCGAGTCCTAAAAGTTCAATTTCCTTGAAGTTCTACATGAAAGTTTCTGTAACACATTCAGCATTGCCAATTTCTAACTGATATCCCAGCCTATTGGAAACAGGTATGCTCAATGCAGTCCTTGACTATTACCTCCCTAGTGGAAGTGTTGGTAAGCTGTTCATATGCACACCCAAAGAGCATTATATTTAACAACAATCATTTCTCCCACATGAGTTCACATGCACAGTGGCAACTGTTACTCTACCTCACTCTCAGCCCGCACAAAGCCAGCCACAGCTTCAGCTGAGGAAAACACACCAAAATGGCTGCAGCAACCCCCTGATAATGTCCCAGTGTTTCTACTGGGGCCCAGGAAATAAAGTATTCTGTACAGTACAAACAGCATGCCTGGTTACACATTTGCTAGTAAAACAGAAACATATGACTTAATATGTTTGCTATATGTGGACATCTAATAATCGCAGTCTCCTGAATTTAATATGAAACTACGATTCCTCATTTTCCAACAGATTTGTTCACTTAAATTTTATGTAATGATCAGGATCCAAAAACAGTCATAAGAGATTTGTGTTCTAATCTGATTATCAAATTATAAAAAGATTTGCAAGCCACCATTAATCTGTCTTGCTTACCATGGTTTATGTAGCTAATTAAACAATTAATAACTACAGAATATATTTTCTAACAACTAATACTTCAGCGGGGAGTTCATCCACATTTATACCCAACTGCTCAATAATTGTGGTATATTCATCTGTTTTTCTCTACCCTGCTCCCTTGTCACAGACATCAAAGACCATGAGAGCTCTGCCGCCCCCAGGACTCGCTGCACACCGCACCACCTACAGCATAGCAAGTCAGGCATTCCCAACTCAGCCAAACACCCAAACAATATTTTCCATTATCATTCCCCCCTTTTTTATATACATTCAACTTACTCAGTTTAAACCCATCCAATTACTGCACGAGCACTGCAGTGTGTCCATCCAATTTTAAACTGTCCTCAAAACACATAACATTCTTTAGAACCACCAAACATTTATTATTACATATATTTATTATTATTATTATTTTTAATTATTTTATGTCAAACAACACCACTAATCCCCCACCCTCCCCTCAATAATGGTTAAAACGTCACTGCGTATGGGCAGTGACCACTGGCACCAGCTGCTACACATGGGTACTTCAAGCCTGTAAATCATCCTAACCATGCAGTCAAAAGCAACACAGTCTCAGAAAGCTGTGAATAACTACCACATCACCAATGACTATCTGAAAGGAACCCAAATACGATGAAACCAGTGCACGCTCGGCTGTCTATAAAGAATGTTAAGGATTAGAACTTGCTGCCACCATGGACATAGGGTCAATCAATCCAGAATTTCACAAATCACTACCACCGCTACTAACGACTATCACAGGGGAAACTCACCCCAAATCCAAATATCTGTAGCCAAAATATTACAGCCCAGCAGCCAACCTTTCTCAGAAGACACGCTCATGCACACACTCACACCCAGGGCCAGTTTAGAATGTCCAAGCCACCTGCAGCATGTCTTAGGAATGTGGAAGGAAACCAGAGCCCCTCAAAGAAACCTACATGAACACAGTAAGGAGATGCAGACTCTGCACAGAAGGCATCCTAGCCGAGAACTGAACAGGAGAAACTCTTGCTGTGAGAGGACAATGCTAAACCGCTGCACCACTGTGCCATACAGATATAAAGACTAGTCTGCTGGAGGATTTCAACTATTAAATGCTATTCATCATCATTATATCATTGTATAAACAACTTTAATAATACATGTATATGCATGCGCTTACTTGTGTGAATAAATCTCAGTATTATAATTGATAAACTATAGTTATGTAAAAGTAACATTTTACTTTATTTGGTAATTAGTAATAGTAATATATTACTTTTTTAGAAAATTAATAAGTAATATATTACTTTCACTGAAAAGTAAGTAGTAATAGTAATTTATTATTTTTATAAATAACCAGCAAAACACTGCCTGTGACTAATGTCATTTTACTTTAGTAGTTGCACTCACAGTAAATTTCTCATCCTATAACACAGCTGACTTCTAAAGACACAGCCCTTCACAGACAGTGCATGGTCAGTCCAATGCCACTTCTGAAAATGTAATTTATAACAGCTTAAGCAGGTTTAGATTGTATGTCCCAGAGTAAAATCTGTAGCTCAAAATAATCAGTATTATAATTTCTCACAGGAAATAGCAGTGTGACCCAAAGAGCTCTCATCAGAGTTGTCATAATCATAATTAATATCTCTCTCTCTTTTCCCATTTTTCTCAACATGGGTTGATGGTGTCACTTCAACTGTTGCCACCTCTCTTAATTCAGTTCCACTTTCCTACATTCTTAGACACAAAAAGGATACTTTCAGCAGCTTCTGAATGTGGAGAACCCCTCAGATGCTGAAACCAAGTAGAAGAAGTAAATGCCACACTGAGGAAAATTAAGTCAGCTGTAGACTGGTTAGCTGATTGTTTCTGGCATCCCTTATGAAAAGTGTCTGATGGCTGTCTCCTTTATCTTTCTGTCTCTGCCTTTCATCCTGATTGAATTTCTTTGTGCCATCTGCTGAGAGATTTTCATGAAGCGGGTAGAATCCCTCTGATGCCTTCTTGCTACTGCTATTGCAAATACTGTCAGTGACTCATAGATCCATAGCTACTTACTAGGCTATTGATCCATGCACCCCCATGAAGTTTTTGGCCCTTATATTTTAATTATGAATAGCCAGAGATGAGTTGAACATTTATGTTTCCTTATCCATAAGGGCCAAGGGTGCTAATCCAGTGGTGAATTTGTGATTGCTCATCCATTCATTAGATTGCATTTGAATAATGTCTTCAGTGTAAGAGAAGTACTTTGGTTTATGTGGTGGGAAAGTCGACTAAAAAGAAATGTTATTCTGTACGATACATATTGAATGGTCACAACTCTGAACCTAGACACCATACCATTACAAATGAGCTGCGCAGTGAAAACATATTTAATTATAATAGTGGATATGTGCAGACTGGCAAACAGTTCATCGTCTGCATGGATTCCCAGGCAACTAACTTTTGGATCAATTTTTATTGGGGGGTGTCAAAGTGTCAGTTACAAGGGTCAACTTGCTTCCAGAAGGATGCTATCATGCTTCTCTTGACATTCATCTTTAGTCCATGATTTTGACAGTGGTTATTGGTTTGGAAAAGGATGCCTTGGAGGATCTTGTTGTCCTCCTGGGAGTTTATGATTGCACCTAATTTACAGTCATCTCCAAACATAGTCAGTCTGTCTGTTAGTGCTAAGTGGTGTTCCTTCTTAGCCTGCTTTATTTTGTCTGCATTTCACAATCGACTTTCCTTATATACCTTGTTTACATACCTGGCTTGGGCATATTGCTATACTCCTCAAATATGCTATATTAAGGTGCTGTCATTCTTCTTCAGTTCCACGTATCTTCTCTTCTTCCTGAACTGCTAGAGCCCAGATATTCCATTGAAACTTTGTACTTTTGCTCCAGTCAGCTTCAGTGTGTTCGGCCTAATCTCTGTTGACCTTAGATCCTTCTATGACCACTGCTAATCCTTATGCTGCTGTCCAAATGGTTTCACTGGAAATGACTTTCAGCTCTCTTTTTCTACTCCACTGCCCTTTTCTTCCTAGGAGAAAGTTTTCCCAAGCTCCATGTTGACTACTGTTTTGTGATCTCGTGACTCTTTTGGCCACCATTAAGAGATCTGACAGACAGTGCTCTAGACTGACAACTCTTTATGTCCTCTTGTATCTTCCTGGGATGAGCATTCAGGTACCCCTTTATCAAGACAAACTAATTTTGTCCTGCTTTATCTGGTAGGTCCTGCAGTTGATGCTTGAGTGATTCATCACCATCGGACTCCTGCTGCAGAGCATAAGTGGAGCTCAAGAATCCTGCACTACATTCCCACTGAAGCTTGACTGCCATAAATATATCACTAATTCTGATAGTATGCATTAGTGCCTTCAGAAGACTCTCTGTCTCCAAAACTCTCACACCATTTCTAGTCTCTCCTCCCACGGAATAGTAGAATCTGCATCCCAAGTCAAATGGCTCCGCTGAACTGCCCTTTTAGCTTGTCACCTGGATAAACAGGATATCCAATCTCCTTCCTACAATCATCTACATAGAAGCTGAATGCTGTCGGTGAATATATATTCATTGCAGTAATCCTTACTTCATTTTTGGCAGGTAGATTATTTTATCATCGTGAATTCACTCACAAAAGCTATCCCAAGTAACACAGGCCAGGCAAATGGACAATGGCCGGGCAATAGCTTATTGACTCAGGTCTGCTGCTAGACTTTATGGTGGGGCCAATAGGATAACACAGAATTCTCCCACCATTATCATGAGTCCCTATCCTAGGTCATGTCATGACCCATTTATCACAGACAAATACCCACGCCTATTTGTCTTGATTTAATCACTTAGAAACATATTTTATAACTCTGAGTTTCTACCCCTAGCACAGCACACAGCTTCTGTTCCATGTTCTTTGATCTTGTGGATACAGGAGATCCCACTTGATGCCTAAAGCAGTTGACCTGTGCAGTTGGTCTACATAAGCCTTCCCCTTAAGAGGTACCTCCTAGCATCCATGCTGCTGTTTTCTCCATTGCTTAAAAAAAATGTAATATTTAAAAACATGCATTCTGACTGGAGAGATAAATCAGCAAGCTCTTGGTAGGAAGAACTCCAGTTAATTCACTTTCTTTATGCTGCTAAGTGGAGAATTAAAATTATGAAAGCAGAAAAGCTTTCTCAAGCCAGTAAACTGCTCTATAGAGCAGAATATTTTATGCATACAAAGAAAAAAAATAACTGTCAACGTCTTAGATCTGAATACCATAAAAAAGGCAGGTACAGCAATGTACTGCAGGTGAGCAGTAAATATCTTCAATGCTTCAGTCCATTTATATAATGACATTATAAAGAAAATGTAAAACTGTTTTTCTTAAATAATGTCATTGTGTTATAGCAGTAATCCACTCTTGTGTGTGGATAATGCAAAATGTACTCATGGTTGCCTTTGTTTAATCACTCAGGCCTTGCCCTTGTGATCAAACTATGACAATCATAGGTAAATTCTGAGTTATCGTTAGCCAGTTGTGGATTATTGCCAAAATCTATTTTTTTTTCTTTTTTTTACATTATAAGAGCAAGTTCTGGGAGAAATTCCTTTCTTATCTTATACGTTTTAATAGTCTATCATGGAAACATAATTATAGGTTTCATGATAACATAACATCCTCTATATGCCTGTGCCCAGCCTTTCTACATATACTGACCCTCTCTGTCTAAATCTGTGTTTTATAGTTGTTTGTCTTCCTCCATGTCCTGCTCTTCCATCTCTCTACTATCCACAACCTTCCGTGACCACCCACTCCAGCTACTCTTATTTTGTATATACAAAAAGGGGACCCTTTCCCTGAAAAGAGTTACACTCCTCCTGCCACCTTTTAGAATGTCTGCTTCCCCTTGTGTGTTGCACTCTGCTTACTATTTTCACATCTCATATTTTTCTGTCTGTTCTATTCCTCCCTATTTAACATTCACATGTTGTCATGTGCACCCATAGTGTTCTATCTGGTGGCCTCTGTACAGCGGCCCTTGTGCTGGATGAGCATGAGATGAAACTTTGTGGTGCTGCATGGTGTATGTGAGAATGCACATTAACTCTGCTGCACTAACTTAGCTTCATTGTGACATGTCACATCAATTACACACCCCACTGTTAAGCCTTTCCAGTTGGCACTATGCTTTTCTTTAAAGAGGTAATTTGCTAAGACTGCCAGAGCTATTCATTGCCTAATACAAGTTAGATTATGTAAGTATCTCTTTGCACAATGAAACCCTAATGTCAGCACTGTGACAGTGCTTGTCTATTAATCCCACCAATTATTTCATGTGAGGGTACACAGGAGAGCCATGTAGTCATGACATCACTTCCGGTCTGACCTTCTGACACTGTTGTTGTAGATCCCCAGCATCACATGTCATGGTACTTCTTTGGTGTGGACTCTTATCTCAGATAGGTTTGCCCTTCATGGGTCATCAAGCATAAATTCAGTACCCCTTTCTATGATCAGTGATCTTCATTCATTCATGTTAAATTGTATACTATTTTTGCATTTTATAAGTAAAATTATCATTTTTTTGTCATAGCACTTTGACTGCAACAGTCTAGGCCATATTCTCTTTAAGGTTTCTTACATGTCTTTCAGTTTTAGACAGTTTCTAGACATCACATTAAGTATACCGTTTTATTCTTTCCTTTCAGTTACAACAAAATTAAGTCCTCCTCGTTTAAAAAAGATGCTGAAAACGATTTCCCCATTTTCACTTTAACCTCTGAATAAAGCACCATCTATAAAATTAGACACCATCATTCTGTCTCATTTACCCTTCCTTTTAAGAGTACAGCTGTAATGGTTTGCATCATAACCATGTTGTGCAGTTAGTGTTGTCCTATAAGACTCAGTGTTACAACCACTGCATTGTGCAACCTAATCTGACTGTGACTAGACAATCTTTCATACTACTGTACTCATTTCATATCTTCATACAGGTCTTCCCAGCAAGTTTACCACTTCAGTTTGTATTGAAACCCTAGTCTTCTATTCAAAATACACTTAAGTGCCCTCTATTTTATTATTCCAGTCACAGAATCCCCTGTAAAATTCCTCTTAGTGTTCTGACTGTGTTGAAGATGAAGCAAATGGCTGCCAGTGTTCTGTCATCTGCTCACATGCTTACATGCTGCTGTTGTAGCACAGAGTTCAGCATGCCAGCTGAGATGGAGAGTGACATACCATGCTGAGTCGGATTCCTGCAGTCGCAATGCTTCTCTTGTATATGACTTGAGGTATGCCACTTAACCTCAGCATTGTTCCTGCGTTGTTCATGGAAAAGCTGTATTATACCTACTGGGCTCAGCCCTAACACATAATACAGATGAATATAGCAAACAGAAAAATAAGATCTGATTGTTCATTTCTGATTTTATGATACACTCTTGCAGTGTCATTGATCTCTGGTTTGCTGCAGAACCATGTTGTGTTCTGGTATTATTTGCCATACGGAAAAAGCACATCAACAGATTAAGTTTGCATCAGTCTGACTACAGCTTTTATTATGCAAGGAAATTCCAGGTTTAATTTTGCATGGACCCTGCCAAGGGTGTCATACTACACAGGGCTGATTATTGGCTATCAATTTAACTCCAATTCAGAGCTGACACTTGGTTTCAGCATGTAAATACAGGACTTTGGGCCTCAGTCTGCACAGACCTGACAAAGGTTTCATTTTGTGCAGGTCTGACAAAAAGTTTCATTGTGTGTAGTCTTGTACAAAGGTTTCATTTTATACAGTCTTTCACTCCGTGCAGACCTCACACTGGTTTTACTCTGTACAATTCTGGCCACAGGTTTCATGTTAAGTTCATAGGCTCATCGGTGTATACTAAGCTAACAACAACCAGGGTCTTTTTAAGCCTAACCATGCGACCCAACCCAGTTGTGTCCATTTGTAAGATGTGCATCTAAATTAGAGGGATATGTTAGTTAGAGAGTTGCTAAAAAGTTATGTGGGGAGTATGTTAGAAATTTACTGTCAGCCTCTGTCTATAGGAGACATACGAACAGGCCCTATGTGATGAATTTACATTCACATCCAATGTTAATCAGGGAATGTTTACTGTTGGCCTCCCTCTATAAGAGATAATGGGACCAGCCAAGGGATACATTTATGATTTCCCATCCAATGGTGAATGTTACATTTCAATGCGGTTAGGAAAAGACTCTATTTCACATGGATGGGGAGCCTATTCCAGAGCATGAGGATCATTTGAGGCACATATCTGCCTCAACAACGTGGTCTGTTATGTCACAAACAAAGTTTATATTCTTGGCTGTAGTGTTTTAGGTGCTGTTCATTTTGTAGAAATCAGGCTAGATCTATGGAAGCCTTATCTACTAAGCACAGATAGCCTCTCAACAACCTGTAAGAGACTGAGTTTAGATACAGGTCGCTAAGGTAATCTGTAAAAGACAATGCGTTAATACCATGGATTCCTTTGGTGAGGAACCTTTGTGGGCATTCCAACTGTTGCATATGCAGAGTCAGTTACATGCTGAAGGGGACATTGTACTGAGATATCTCTGCTAATGGCTGAGTAGGGTTATACTATAATTCCTTTAACCTGGATGCCATACTTCTACTTATAAGCTGGTTTACATAGAATGATTTTCTTGTCACCTTGTCTTCATGTTAGTCAAAGGCGTGATTACTATCTACTTATGTTCCCAGATCTCTAACTACTGACACAACTCTTAGAGATGTCTTATCAATAGAGTATTTTGCCTGGATGGATGTTTTCCAAAAAGGCATTGCAATGCAATTCTTTGTATTGAGTTGTAATCTATGGTTTTGTGATCAGTCATTTGTCTGCATTAGACCCTCTTGCTGAATGTTGATATCATGGGGTAATTTATGATAGCTCCCACTTTGATGTTGTCTGTGAACTTTGTGAGCCAGAGACCCTTGATGTTAGACTTGATCTATGAGAAGTAAATGTTTAACAGGAGTGGACCAGGCACATAGTCTTATGGTACTCCACTGGTGTTGTGCATCTTACTGGAGGTGGTCTCAACAGTCCTGGCTTTCTTTGTCCTGTGAGCCAACTGGCAATCCAACAAGTTATGTATCGATTTTTGCCAAGTTCAGTGAATTTGTCCTCAATACCTGAGAGAGGTATATTATTGAATTCTTTAGCCAGATTTATGTAGGTGGCATGTACTGCCTTCTCTTCATCCATAACTTGGATATCTTTTCAATGAAATCTACCAGGCTGATTAGTCATGACCTTCCCTTAACAAAACCCAACTGGGAATGATCCAGCATCTGTAGGATGCTAATGTCTTTGTTGATCACTTCCACTGTAATTTATTCCCTGGCTTTGCATATTAGACTAGTCAGACTAAGTTGTCTGTAGTTTCCATGGTCAGTTGATGCTGAAGTGTAGCTGGTTCAACCAGTGCCCCAACTCCTCAGCTCTTCAAGTGATTAGATGCATGACACACACACGCTCCCTCCTGCCCCAGTTATTCAGGTCCTTTTCTGAGCACTACTCCTAATCCTCTTTCAACTTATTTATTTATTTATTTATTTACTAGGAAAGTCCACTGTGGCAGAATAAGCCCATTTTCAGTGCAGACCTAGGGAGAAAAGCTGCAATAAGTATGACATTAAATAATTGAATTAATTACAGAAATACAACTGACAATGTAGGAGATGATTGCAAGAAATAAAATAATTAAGGGATTTTACAGGCATAATAACATAGGCAGGCATCACACCACAAGTTCCAGGCCAGATTAATTCACTCAGTTTAGTACACAGACTGATTTATTAAAATAAAAATATAATTTCTGTAGTAAAAGTTAACAGCAAAACTTCAAACCCTTTTACGATTAAGAGCAAATTACACTTCTTTGGTGCCTCGGCTTTCAAAAAAGCCTTTTCAGAATGCATCTTTCTGCTGGTAAGCATACACTTAAATACATGCATTCAATCAATTAAATAATCATCCAATTAAGAATTCACTAAAAAAGCCAACTAAAAAGGTTAACTTTTAATATTCTTTTAACCTTCTTGGATTAAATGCTTCCAAGAAAGTTCCCTATTCAAACCTCTTGCAAACATTGTATCATATTTTAAAATAAATGTTGCTTCTTTCCTTCTTAAATGTTCCTTAATTTTTTCATCAATACTAAACCTAGTATTTACTTGTTCCAAAACAGTTGTCTGCAACCCCTGTGGGTCCCCATTATGGTGTTCCTTAAAGTGCATAGCTACAGGACTCTGAAATCTTTGCTTCTTGATATTCCTTATGTGTTCTTTTAATCTTGCAGCAAAACTTCTCTTGCTTTCTCCAATATAAAATAACCCACAAGGACATTTTAAACTGTATATAATGTTTTCACTTTTGCAAGTGAAACTGCCTCTTCTATCATTTTTTTTTACATTAATGCTTTCAAAATTATCAACTATGTATTTACATATTGTGCAATTGTCACATAGAACAGTTCCATATCTCACTATATTATTTTCTATATTTTTTGGTCTCACAAATTTTCCATGTACTAACATGTCCTTGAGACTCCTGCCTCTTTTATATGAAAAACAAAAGTTTAACATTTTTAGGCAGGATTTTTCTTTCTGTATATAGGACCAGTAATACCTATTTTCTCTAAAATGTTAGAAAAATGTGTATATTTAGACACAATATATAACTCACTTTCTTTTTCCTCTACATTCTATTTCCGCATTATGTTCTGTGCTTTATTCACTTTTTTGTTCATTACTTTGTTATACCCCAGTCATACTTTCTCTGGGTCATATTCCCTTTCTATGAACATATTAGCTGTATTTTGAACTTCCTTCTGTCACTGCACAAACGTGTAACGCTAACCATTTCCTCGTAAGGAATAGAAGAGATAGGGTGTGGGGGGGTGACGACTATTTCATGCAACATAAAGCTTGGTTGTCCAATTTATCTAAATATGTTAGTTTTAAGTTTACCATCTTTTTGCCCTTGTAATGTAATATCCAGATAATTTACTGTCTTTCCTTTTCATACCCCATCAAATTTGATCTCAAACCTGTTCACTTGCGGTTCTTGAACAAACTTTTCCACCTCTCCATAGTCCCCCTTGCAAACAAAACTCAAATCATCAATGTATCTGTAAAATGAACAATATGTTTTCTAAAACAAACCCTACAGGGGTTGCAGGCAACTATTTCAAAACAAGTAGATATTAGGTTTAGTACTGATGAAAAAATTAAGGAACATTTAAGAAGGAAGGAAGCAATATTTATTTTAAAATATGATACAATGTTTCCAAGATTTATGAATAGGGAATTCTCTTGGAAGCATTTAATGTAAGAAGGTTAAAAAGAATATTAAAAGTTAACCTTTTTAGTTGGCTTTTTTAGTGAATTCTTAATTGGATGATTCTTTAATTGATTAAATACATGTATTTAAGTGTATGTTTATCAGCAGAAAGATGTACGCTGAAAAGGCTTTTCTGTAAAACGAGGTGTCAGAGAAGTGTTATTTGCTCTTAATGGTAAAAGATTTTGAAGTTTTGTTGTTAATTTTTACTGCAGACGTTATTTTTTATTTTAATAAATCAGTCTGTGTACTAAACTGAGTGAATTCATCTGGCCTGGAACTTATGGTTTGAGGTTTGCTTTGTTCTGCAGTGTGGTACTTCAACATAGACAAGCACTTTGTGTATTAAACAATAGCAATATACAGTGACTAGATAAACAGTAAGAATTTGCAGAATACACTCAGAAATTAAATATATACTTAATTTATTAAAAAATAAATAAGTAATCAAAAAACTATTGCTATAGTTTATACTATGCCTGCACAGAACACTATCATGTTTTAGTTTAAACAATAGAAAAATCTTTTTAAATTGTAGCAAAATTCTTGCTATAAATGTAGCAAACATTTGCTATATTTTATACCCTGTCTGTGTGGAGTGCTACAGTGGTCATGTTTTATTTACAAAAAAAAAAAAAAACTGGAGCAAACGTGCTACAATGTTGTAAGCAGTTCCAACAGTTTACGACAAATGCAATACCTTTTAAAAAACAATATTGCATTAAAGGGAGATCAAAATCAGGTGATCATGCAGTTTGTGCCCAGACCAGTTGCCCCTCTCTCTCTCTGCCCTAGCTTCATTACTGAGTTGATAGTCCATCCTTGTAAAGGGGGATAACACTTGGTATGTAGCCTGTTTTGAGACTGTAGTTGCAAAGTGACTAAAGTGTTCCTGATAGGTCATATTTCAGGCTATTTAGGAGACAGCCTGGAATATGCTTGTTATGTCCCCATGCTAGGCCAGTAATCAAGGAGCCTGAATCCTCACACTGACACTTCAGGGGACATTCAGTTGGAATACAAATGGATGTACTCAGAATTTCTAGATGCAGACCTCTCTGCATCAAGCACAGTTTCCCCTAAGAGCACCTAGGGAACACATTCAGTCCAGGGGCTGGTTCATCTCTATATCTGTCCAGACCCCCAATAACACTCCCCACTAGCACAGCTCAGAGTTGAGTCCTTAGCTGGGGTTCCAAGCTGAGTCCTCCCACACCGTATTTGTGAAACCAGTGCTTGGTGTCCCTGCTCTAAGCAGTTGACACACATGCTCTTTGAGATTTGATTTACACACACACACACAACTGCGAAAGGCTGGCACAAATTCACCTACTGTGCCCCTTCTGCCCAGACTATAAGGTAGTTACCACTGCCAGCAGAACCCATGCCAGCTACTTTAAGGCTCTTACTAGGGTACCCAATTACACTGAGTGAAATTAATATTAATACAAATTGTAATGCTGACCAAACAACAAGGCTTTCAGGAGTGGCCAGATTTATCACCAAACAAATATATGCAAATACTCTCAAAGTTTAACTATTTTCTAAAAAGCACCAGCCACAATGAAAAGTTTAAATATATTTAATTATAAATAATAAAATAACAAGAAAATACTAAATATCTACTCACAGTAGACACCAGAGTTTTAGTCATAGGGAATATTAAAAATAACATAGATGGAAAGTTAAACACAGTTATAGAAAAACACTATTTAGCTAATCTCACTATTTGTTCCTGACTTGACTAAAAGAACTACTGTTCCTACTTATTGAATAGAGCAAGGCAAGATGGGTGAGTGGTCCTTGTTGTCAGATCCAAGACAGAATACATAATGTTGCTAAGACTTCAGTCTCCTCTAATATGAAAATATATTTCTGTACAGAATGACATCACATACATTGGTTATCTGACTCTGTTTCCTGTACTGTCCCCCATCACTAGAAGCTACCAGAGTTTAGCACCTATGTGCTACAATGCACACCACTAGAGTTTTGCTCAGATGTGCTGCAGCTACTGGAAGTCATAAGACCATAAAAGCATTTCATTCTTTCTAAAGGAGCTACCAACTATTCTCTAGCCCAGACATTGTGTCTCTGGCTTCATTCAAAACTGTGGGATAACATCTTCATGGCTTAACCAATAACGTAACTTAATGTCAAGAATATTTTGCAAAGTCAGGTGGATTAATGTTAATTTCTTCATTTCTAGTATATGCTGTTACAAGGTATACATTTAAACAGTTAAAATAATGTATGCACATTTCTTTTCCTTCCAGCAGGGCACACTGTTGATATATTTTAACACAAGCAAACCTCACAAATACATTTTCAGCACAAGCTTCTGTACAAATCAGTGTGATATACAAATGACATATAATTATTTACAAATTTCCAGCTAGCTGTGCTGGCATATATTACACATCCACTGCCTTATTTCTCCTGGCATGGCTGGCAGTACCTCCTATCATCACAATTCTCATGCCCCATTTAGGCTGTGTTTTTGGCATTAGTGAGCACTGGCAACACCTGTTCCTGGCCAACAGTTAGGGGTTATGCTAACAGAGGTTGTCCAGAGGTTGGTGAGGGGAGTGGGGGTGAAATTTCTGCTGAATTTGTTAGCCAGCAAATTTGCTATGGACTGTGGTGGTGGTGCTGCGGTAGCATTGTTGCTTCACAGTAAGACATTGTCCTGTTCGATTCTCAGCTAAAGCGTCTTCTGTGTGGAGACGTGCATGAATGGGCGTACCTTCGTTGAAAGTTGTACATCAGGGCTGGCAACTCGGCATGTAAAAATCTACTGCCAATCATTAGCGGACTGGAGTTCCGCTGTGGCAACCCCTAAAAGCCGAAAGACCCAACAACTCTGCTCAGTAAAGGTGGTACCACTTACTACCAGTTCAGTTCACTGCTGCATGTTACCTTTAAAGTTTTGGACATAGTTGTAGAAGGCCCTGTGGTTGACTTTAGACTGAGAGGCCAGCCTGACCTTGTAATTGACCTTGTTTGATTTAATTAGTCCTCTTAGTTTCCTGTTTAGTTTAATTACTAAGTTCTTGTCATTAGGAGCCATGACATTTTTCCTTTGGTTATATACCCTGTTAAGATTAGAATCCCATCAGTGTGATTTGTTTTGGGCTTACTTCTGGTGGGTACAGTAGTCTCTATGCATTTAATTTCATGCTTATACAGTGTTTCAGTGAACAATTCTGCATAGATTATTTTGATCCTGGGGTTAGGCAAGACATTGAAATTTGCCAGACTGTTTCTTAACAGGATGTAGTTTTCTTTAGAATAGTTGATTTTTATTTGAAGGAGACAACTTTGTGATCTGACCTCACCAGTGAGGACATGACATGATACTGGTGAGGACTAGGCCCAGTATGTATGAATCTCTGGTTGGAGTGCACACTAACTTGTCAAAGAATTGTGTTGATAAAATCCAGGAAATGCTGTGTCTGCAAGTTGGAGGCAGAATATGCTTCCCAGTCTATAGAGGGGCAATTAAATTCTCCCATGAATAGAATTTTGGGGTGGAAGGAGAGTGCATCCGGTAGGTCTAGATAAGAGTTGTGAGATTCTTGTGGTATAGATGGTGATCTATAATTTGATAAGATATCATGAGGGATTCTTTTCAGGGTATCACCCTGTTTAAACAGCCAAGAGAATATTTGTTGCTAATGTAGATTGACACCTCCACCTTTAGTCCCTGTCTGTGTGCCTGATGGTCTAAATATGTGGAAAGCATTGTAGCTCTGCACTGCTGGAGTACTTTCTGTGGCTTTAAAACATGTCTCAATAATGGCACAGATGTCTGTATTCTCCAGAGTGAAGAGAGTTTGTAGGGAGTAAAGTTTTGTTGTTAAGGCTCCAAGTACTGAGCAGTAACACCTTTAGGTTTCAGAACAGGAACCAAAAGTAAAAACAGGAAATCCAAATCAATGTATCCCAATATTTTTATTGAACAAATGGCCAAAAGATGCAAGCTGCAGAATAAGGACTTTGGACTTTTGTCCCTTCAAGTTCATTAGGACTTCTTCACAGTAATAGTATCACCAGCAAAACTGCTCAATTATACAAGAACCCGACCAATCAAATTTCATGTTCATAAATAATTATCAATTCAGTGTAGCATTAAAAATCTGTAGACCATATAAACAGTGCAAGGAATGAATCATAATTCATGATGATGAATAAATGGATAAAAATAATGCAATCCATTAATAATTTTCAATGAACAAAAGTTCGAAAACATCACTGTGTTGATATGTTAAAATGTTAAAATATATGTGGACAAAATTATTCAAAGTTGTTACTGTTGTTCAAATTACCCAAAATTTAAATAATAGTTTATAAAATACCTGCTCTCACCTTCAGAATGCTCTTTAATGAAAAAAAAAATCATTGAGACCTGGTGGCATATAGGCATTAAGCCTCACTTTCCAGGAGAGTCAGGTATATTGTCAGGATCACCACCCCTTTCAGAGCCCTAATAACCTATCAATAATAAAAAAAGGTACTTTTTTTGAAAGAAGTACAAGAAATCCGGTGCCTGTTTAAGGCATTAGTTGAATCATCTCTTCTAATATCATAACAGTGATCCCTTATGCTGTCCCTTAGTCTTCTGTTAGTTTTTCTGACATAAAAAGCAGGACAATGTGCACATCAGTGTATATCACTCTATTTGCATAGGTTCATAGGTTCATAGGTGAGTGCTAGGCTATCTGCCTGAAGGCATTTATAAGCATAGCCAGAATGTGTTGGCTTTCACCATCCCCTTAGATTAGTTCCCTGTGCCTTTGTCCAGCAGAGCCACTGAAGTGATCCCCGGGGTAAACTTTCTGTTTCCCATCCACTCGTCAAGGTTTCTTTTGAAGAGTGTTAGCGAGGAGCTCTGCCTACTGTAGATTGGAATCTTGTTCCAAAGCATGGGAAGTCTCTGGGACAGGAATCTATCCTTCCAGCACATCCTATTTATTGTTGTGGTAAGGTTTAGATCCATAGAGCATGTGGCTCGAGGGGCTAAGATTTTCTTTAGGTGGAGCATGTCCATCAATTCTGGGTTGGACATGGCCTTGTATGTCAGGCAGAGATCACCTCTGAGTAGGCGGTATGCAACTGAGTACAACTGGATTTTCTTCAGTCGAGCTGCATAGGTCATCTGTTTGAGGCCAGTGATCCTCTTGGTGAGGTACTTCTGTGGTCTTTCCAGCTGTTGCAGGTGTCTTGTAAGGTACATCCTAAATGGGGCATTGTACTCTAAGATGGGTCTGATGAGTGATGTGTAGAGAGGCACAATGACCTCTTTTGATCTGGATGCAAACCCTTTTGTGATTAGATGGGCCATGTAAAAGGATTTTCTAACCACTTTGGCAATGTGATTATCAAAGGTGAGATTATTATCTACTTGGGTCCCCAGATCCCTTATTACGTCATCTGTATTTAGGGGACTGCCACCTATGTTGTAGTTTGTGGGTACTTTGATTTTTTCAAAGGGGATGACTATGCACTTTTTGGCATTTAGCTTGAGGCCATGATTTTGACACCAGGTATCCGTCTCAGTAAGACCCTTTTGAAGGATGTCTGTGTCAGCCGGAGAGTCAGTTATAGCCCTTAGTTTACAGTCATCTGCGAACTTGGTCAGCCATAGTCCTCCTGTGCTTGCCTGTACCTCTGAGTAGTATATGCTGAACCGGAGAGGTCCTAGGACTGAGCACTGGGGAACACCACTTGTAACCGGTTTAGAGACGGACCTAGTTCCCGCAACTGTCACCATGTGGGTTCTGTCCATGAGCCAGCTGGCAAACCATCTTGTGACGTAGGGGTTTATGTTCAGGCTGGTGAGCTTGCCTATAATACCAGAATGGGGAATGGTGTCAAAGGCCTTAGCGAGGTATAGGTAGGCTGTGTGTACCACCTTTCCCTTGTCTATAGCCTTGGTAATTGTCTCAAAGAAGTCCACCAGGTTTAGTAGGCATGATCTGCCCTTAACAAAGCCGAACTGGGTAGTGTCCAGTGTTTGGAGGTTCCCAATGTCTCTGTTAATGAGTTCCGTGATGATGCACTCCATAGCCTTGCAGACCAAGCTAGTCAGGCTTATAGGGCGATAGTTCCCAGGGTCTGTTGCGGCTCCACCTTTGTGGAGCAGGATAACCGTTGCTGTGCGCCACTCTATGGGTATGTAGCCTGTGGAGAGGCTGAGGTTGAACAGTGTGTTTAGGTGAGAGGTTAGTTTGTCTTTGAGCTTGTGTAAGATGCAGCCTGGGACACTGTCCAGAACCATTGATGCTGAGTTTTTGGCTTTGGAGAGGGCTGTTTTAACCTGAGTGTCTGTGATTTCAGGGACTCTACATTCTTCTGATATAGTTATGGGTCCTTTTGGGGGTGAGATGGGGGTGAAGTTTGCACTGAACCTGTCTGCCAGGATGTTGGAGATATCAGTCGGTTCAGTGTATTTTGTGCCATTCTGCACTAACTCCGAGCAGATCTGAGCATTGCCACTTAGATTCTTGACATAGCTAAAGAATGTATTGTGGTTATCTTTGGAGTCCTTGGCAATTTTTCTTTTAAAGCTTGCCCTGGATGATTTTATGAGGGATCGTAGTTTCTTGCTGATACTGATCAGGGATGTCTTCCCTTCTTGGGATTTTACTCTTTTCTGTACTAGTTTCCTCCTTCTATTGTATAGCTTGTTTATGACAGGGGTCCACCAGACTGGTTTCCTTTTCCAAATGTTACTGTAGCCAGAGTGGTAGATTTGCAGGCTTAAAAGGTCTTTGGGGATTGAGGTACTTGCTTTTTAGTGCCTCAACATAAGATGATCTATGTGTGTGGTGGATGCTATGTGTGGTGGATGTAGTGTGTGTTCTTGACAACATTGTTGAGTATGTATATCTCTCACAAACTCTTTTGGTTTCTTTCAGGGTTAAAACGTTGTCTGTGAACATAAGACAATTGTTTCATTGTCTCAGGATGTCCAAATCTACCACTCTGGCTACAGTGACATTTGGAAATTGAATAGACATGCTTTTTAGACCTTTATTAGTGCTGAATATTAGGGTTTGGAGACTAGGTTTTACAGAGGTCTCCTAGTGTGATTTTAGGGTTACAGACTTGATTTGAATAATGCTAGGATATGGTATTAGGATATAGTATTAGATATTGCTAGGATACAGTATTAAGACTAATCGCAAGCTGGTTGGCTGCTCTGAGCTTAACTTCTTGCAATGCTTCACTAAATTACAGGTAACGATCCTAGTGCTATTTTTATAGGAAAACCTAATTGTCCAGATGGTTGCATCTGTAGAGAGTACCCTACCACTGTGCTGTGAGCAGCTCCACCCAATAGCACCTTAATTTACAGAAGCAGAAATGAAAGTGAAATCTAACTCCTGAGCCCTCTAGCCAATAATACAACTTCATTTTGAGCCCCAGTGGAGTGCTTCCCAGCTCAGATAGACCAGTTAAACATAGTCTATCACAAAATGACTAACCTTAGTCCTCTTAATGTAAAAGAACAGCAAAAAAAGGACCCTCAAGTGCAATGCAACAAAAAAACAGCATATTCCATAAATAAATCATCACTCTACAAGGGACTTACAAGACAAGACAGTTCATGTGGCAAGCAATAAAGGAGAAAAGGTGATTTGTAGCAAAAATACATTGCAAAGTATAAGCATAGATCCTTTAAACAGTGACAAGCAAATGCAATAATACAGTTTGAGGACTTATCTTTGCCCAGATGGCACTGGATTCAGTGGAAACACCTCTTGAACCACAGGCAATTAACCAAGGTTTTCTGAGCTCTGTGGAAATAAGGACAAAGACAGGCAAACATGCTGAATTTTTAGAAGCATAAATGAAAGTGAAATGGAATCCTGAGACCTCTGGCCAATAATATGACTACACTTTGAGCCCCTCAGGAGTGCTTTCCAGCTCAGATAGACCAGACAAACACCTTCTGCTATAAGATGGATGACCTTAGTCCTCTTAATGTAAAAGCACAGCAAAAAATTAACCTTCAAGTGGAATGCAACAACAAATAAGTTATTCCCTGGTTAAATCACCCATATATAAGTATGATGACAAGGAAAAAACAGGTAAAGTATGAAACGGAAGAAGAAACAGTGTTTGGTAGCAAAAATACACTTTAAATGCTAAGAATTTCACAAAATACAAGCAGTCATCACTTAAGCAGTGAAAAGCAAGTGCAATAATACAATCTGGGAGCTTATCTTTGCCTGGATGGCACTGGATTCAGTAGAAACACTTCTTGAAGTACAGGTGAGTAGCCATGGTTTGCTGAACTCCGTGGAAAAAAGGCCTGCAACTATGAAAATGCCTTTGGTTAATAACTTTAACTTCAGAATCATTGGTTGTATCACAGGTGAATTTGACTGGCAATCCCAAGCCTGTGATGGTAGCTGTCATGAAACATGTCGGTGTTTATGACAGAATGTACACATCAGGAGATGCCATGGGAGATACTCATGGCGACACATGCCCCTATCAAACATCACAGACAGGGTTAGTGCCAAGCAAAACCCTTCATTATGGCAGCCTGATAGCTGAGTCAAGAAATATTTTCATCCCAGTGATGGGAAGCAAATGGGTAGTGTTGACAACATAGTCAGGATGCACTGGTTCCAGAAAAAGGATATAAAAAGTAAAACAAATAAAAAAAATATCCCCACTGTAGTGAGTACCAAAAATGATGTCCTCCTCTCTCTCTCTCTTTCTGCACTTAGCTTCATGTTATAATTGGTCCCACTAACTGCAGCTGCTAGCTATTTACAATTAGAAGAATTAAAACATTTATAAACTGAGCATCATCAGCAGAAGCCTGGTTTTGATGCTGCTACCTGGCTTAATGTCATCACTTCTGCATTATCAATGTGGCATATAAGGGCACTTATGTACTCTCTCAAATTAGATCTTACTAGAAATCACCCAGAAATGCATATCCTCATAGTTTAAATGTTTCCTTCATTTGAGATAAATATGTTGACTACATGTTATTATTTCACTGTCCTCACTGGAAATCCTGCTAATATGCAGCAATCCATTTATGATCTCTAAAAAGCCAAACCTTCTTTTCTAGCTGACATATGCTGTCCTTGATTTTATAATACAGGTATGTGTCAGTTAAAATGTACATTTCACCATGATTTGTGTGTGTGTGCGTATGTGTATTTATATATATATATATATATATATATATATATATATATATATAGATAGATATAGATATATATACACATACATACACACATACATATATATATATATATATATATATATATATATATATATATATATAGGTATAGATATAAAATTATATATGGGTCTGTTGGGTATTACCAAACCACCCTAATGTTGAATGCAAAACACCAACAAAATAAGTTCAATCATACACAATAGCAAACACAAACAAAAACAAAACAATAATATTGAGAGAAGAAAACTTTCCTCTCTTGATATTAAAACTATAACCCCATAATACTAGTCTCAAATTTGTCTCAATAGTGACAGTGTTATGGGAAAGTTTTAATGACATTAAGGTGCAGGGTTAGAGTTGGGGAAAGGGGTAGCATTAGGGTTTAGTTTAACATCCATTACTAAAGAAGGCGGGGGGGGGGCTTCTGGTTCATATTGTTTTCTTAATATCCATTTTACTAAGATTTTCTAATCACATCTGCAGAGTGTCAACTTATCATTTCTTGTACTTTTTTTGTTTGTTTTATGTTAACCTGGCCATGGAGTTTCTAATATCATTTTAAGTTTGATAATAAGTGCAATTCCCATATTATAGCTATTTACTGACAAAAGACTCTAGGTGCATGAAGAATCATCATCATCCTATTAAAAACTGGCATTGGATAATTATTTCATTCTTTCTTATGCAATTTTACTATGGGTTAATTATTTCATCCTGATATACAGTTAATAAAACAATATTTCATGTTGTGTTAAATGCCTAATGGGAGCTCCTAATCCCTCTGTCCTTAATACTATCCCCAATTTTGAACTCACTCTATACTCGCTTTTTTATTCTTGACATAAAATGTTCTTAAAAAGGATGTAACAATAGCCTTTAGAGTCCAGTCTCACTGATGACAGTAGCCTAACTTACAAACAGTTGTTTAAATTGAATTATTCAACAACTGAACCTAAACTGGATAGACTTTATGTCCCTAATGAAAAAATAATCTGCATGCATAGAATGCTCAGGAGCAACATATGTACTGCTTTACAGGCAATGAAGTAGTACTTTTAAGAATATCCAGGAACATTAATCCTGTCAGGCCATTGTAATTGGTACCTCATTCTACATGAATGAAAGAGGTGAACTTTATCAACAAAAACACACACATTTGTAATATTTTCAGCACCGTGAGCTAATGTACTTTCAATATATGTAATAAACTAAATGCCAAAATATATGAAAAGTATAGAACTTTATTTACTATTTTGTGCCCAGTGCCATCTCAGTCAGTTATTACTTTAAATTGGGACTTTAATCAGATACCTGCATCTTCCATCTTTCACAACTAGGCCTTGTACGACCAAGGAGTCATCCAATTTAAAGCTTTCAGCCATTCACATTTTTCATTACCCCTGATCAATATTCTCTTTCTTTGTAAACTCACAGTGAAATCTTTCAGAGACTGCTTACTGCAAAAGGTCATTTCATACAAAGGCTGACCCTCTCATCCCCCCTCCCATGATCTGTTAGTATGCTATGGTGTAGCTATGCAGTGGTATCACACATATGAAATATGTTATTTGTAGTTTCATGCATGCACATAGATTTATTTCATACTGCCTTGTGTGTCGTGTACCTTAGCAACATTTCACGGCATGTATACATGTGGATTCAATCTCACACTCCCTTGCACTCTGCGTACTATCTTTACATACATTTCAGGGCATGTAGGTATGCATATTCATTCTCACACTGCCTTGTCCTCTATCAACTATTGTAACTGGCCTTTGCCTAGACTGACATTGCTATCCATAGCTGAAAAATATGACTTCAGTGTGTGTGTGTGTGTGTGTGTGTGTGTGTGTGTGTGTGTGTGTGTGTGTGTGTGTGTGTGTGTGTGTGTGTGTGTGTGTGTCAGCCTGTCTCATTCTCTCTTACTCTGACAATATGATTTGATAGCAGGTAAGGAGAGATAGTAGTGTCTTAGCTTTCCAGTCTTATGATCAGATTCTCTCATCTCAGTTTTCTTTACTTCTTTTGAATATATCACTTTTGCCATCTTATTTCTGCTTGTAGTCCAGCCACACTGTTTTCTAATTATTAAGCTTCACAACATTCTTAGTTGAAAACTTTAGACAGACTTACAGAGGTATAACCATTGCCAATCTTTTGTCCTTTGCTAATGGTTAATTCATTTTCTTCTGAACTTTACAACATACTTCCTTATTTCTGCTCACTCCTTTGTAATATGTGTGCTGTATTTTCTAAGTAGCCCAGAGTTTTTTTTTTCTTTTCATTCCCTGCTTTCTTTCTTTTCAATCTTTCCACTTCTGTGGTTGTACATGTTTTTTTAAAAATAAGTAAAGACATTTTCTTCTGAATGATAAATAGATATTGACAGGATTTCTTCCTTTGAAAAAGATTGACGTGTGTTTGTTCCAAATTCTGAGTGATTAGGTAAAAAAAAAAACAAACCCAGGATTAAAAATGCTATTCTAAACCATTGTATATTTGGAGACTCAATCAAAACACAGAAGAGGTTTTGTTAGTTTTTTTTTAATTACTAAGTAGGATGTCTGTGCTACGACTTCTTCTAACTTTCTTATTTTTATGTGATGTCTCCCCAATGTGCTGCCAAAGTAAACCTGCACTCCTAAAAAGAAGGCCATATGTGTAATGGTTGCACTTAAAATTATGTAGCAAACTTAACAAAACTGCATGTGACTGAATGTAGCTGAATAGGAAGTAGGAGTGATGCAAACGAGAGAAATTATTTATTCCAAGACTGTCCCCAGGATTCAGTAAGGTTCCGTGCAGGAATAGGTTATTCCTGCATGGAAGCGACCATTTAGGAGCAGCACAGCAGCGAGCCATGCATAGTAATGAAGGAGGTGTGCCTCAGCTCCTAAATGGACATGGAGCGTAGACGAGTGCAGGGGGCATGTCTGAGAGCAGAGCTCTCACAATATACATGCCCTGCAGTCAAGAACTGCCATGTGGCAATTACAATGAGTGAGACCGCTCATAGGGGTTTGCATACCCCAACAGCATAGATAAATGTAGACTGTCCAGATATGTGGCACATACGTCTGGCCTTGTCCCTTATTTACTCTGCCAAATCACTGGGATGATCTCATCTGAAATAATGGCAAACATACGAGTGTCAGACATTAAATCCTTCAGAAAATATACATAAAAAGAAATCCCATTACCCTAGCAACAACCGCCCAAGTTTATAAGAGCAATATTTAAAATATAATAATATAAACACTTTTTTATCAAACAGATTAAATTTAACCATCGGTGTGCGGAGTTTGTCCATTGATTAGCTACGCATACTGTAGCTTAAATGGCACAAGAAGATAAATATCAAGATACATGCAAATAAAGCAGTACTGCAATAGTTTTGTGGTCAGAGCATTCGCCTTACGAGCAGTCATTCCTGGTTCGATTTTCACTCCAGTAAATTCCATTTTCCATGTCAAATCACTTTAGGAACAATATTTTTTGTTGTATAACCTACTAAATAACATATATTTGTGAACTGGAGTACTACATTAAATGCAGATGTGAGGTGTCATTGTAATAATGTTGTAAAATCCACAGATAAACACAAGTGCCCCATACAGTATATACACACATGAATCAGAGATACAAATCAAAGGTATAATCTGTAATGAATGATAAATCCATAGTGTCCAAATTTACCACCTTCCCAAGAACCATGTTACATTTCTGTCTTAGTGCAGGGGTAAGTGGGAGTAAGCACTATTAAGCAGTAGTAAGCAGGAGTAAGCATATTTAAGCAGCAGTAAGTGGGTTTAAGCCTGTTTGCGTGGGGGTAAGCAGTGCGTACACAAGTTAAGCAATACTGAAGCTAACCCTCTGTAAGCATATTTAACCAGAAGTTAGCATTGCTTACCGTCATGCAAACCTGCTTACAATTGCTTAAAAGTGGCTTAATCACTCTGTATCCAACAGACACTGTTCTGCCCAGCAACAAAATAAACAGCCCTTGCAGGTCTTGAACCCAGGACCCTGTATACTATAGTCACAGTAGTTAAACAGTAAGCCATCACAGCAGTACATAAGATTGAGGTATCACCAAACAGATCCTCACTATAGGAAAATCAAACTTAACATGTGAAAGGAATATATATATATATATATATATATATATATATATATATATATATATATATATATATATACAGTTTTATGTTGTATAACCTACTGCATAATATAAATATGTGAACTGGAGTACTGCATTAAGTCCAGATATGAGATGTCTTTGTAATTGTTTGTTTGTGTCTTTCGGCTTTTCCCAGTTAGGGGTCGCCACAGCGGAACTCCAGTCCGCTAATGATTGACAATAGATTTTTACGTGCTGGCTTGCTGGGCCTAACACACAACCTTCAATGAAGGAACGCCCATTCACGCATGTCGACACACAAAAGACGCTCTAACTGAGAATCAAACGGGCAATGTCTAACTGTGAGCCGACAACGCTACCGCAGCATCATTGTAATAAAGTGTTGAAATCCCCTAATAAACACAAGGACCCCATACAGTGTACGTACACATATATCATGGATACCAAACACATATATAACATGTAATGAATAATAAATGAATACCAAACAGCAAATAGTGGGAAAATTAAAAATTAAGCAATGCTAAGCATTGCACATCCCTGCTTACAAGGTGTAAGCAATGTGTAGGCCAGCTAAATCAGTTTGCTCATTGGTATACCCCTTTAAGCAATGCCAACCTTAAGTAAGCAGGTTTGCCCATAGCTTAGCATTTTCAAAACTGTCCAATCATGGCAAAGTGTTCTAAATCAGCCCTATTTAAACCCCAGAGGCTGGAATACATCTCATAACTGGTTGCAGCATCCTCCTGTAGGCACTATGACCAGTGTGGGAGAAGGAGTGAACTTCCGGCACAGTGCTGGGGCATCCAGGAGTCCAAAGTCATGGCAGGGCTCCTTGTTAAAGACCATGACCAGAGACTGCTGCACGGCCAGTACCAGGGTTCCCAGTATAAAGAGGAAGCTTGGGACCACCTCACCCATGACCTTACTAGTGCCACTGGCATACCTCGAACTGCTGAGCAGGTCAGGCATCACTATGCCAACCTGAAGCAGAGAAAGAGGGAGTGCTTGGATCAGTGGATCCAAGAGGCTAGGTGGACGGGTGATGTCCCAGCCATGTGTAAGTATCAGTCTACTACCTGTTTAATAATTGCCAGATCATGTATATTATGGATAGGTATGGCTAAATATTCCTCTTATGTCTTTGACAGTGGCAGACGAGTGGGCTGTGAACTGGGAAACCCATGCCTGTAGATTGCAGAGGTTGCATCGTGAGGCAGGTTAGTAATACTCTTGCATGTACTTTCATAAGAAATAAATCTAAAAGTAGTAGAAAGTTGCTTGCCAGTATAAAACCTGTATTGTGTATGGCATGTACTGAATAAACCAAACAATATGGCAGGAAGAGTCTCATATAGGTTGTATGTAAATAAAAGGTTAACAGCCTGACAATAAAGGTCTAACTGCTGGACTGCTGGTGTTTACCCTGGTATCATATGGTAGTGTAGTGTTGCAATCTCTTAATAGTACTGTTGTATTAAGCACTGTTACCCACACTGTGCTACATAAATAAAATGTGAAAGAATGTCTGTATATGACTGTTGTAATCACAAGAGGTCCCCTCCAGCTAAAATTGCCATAGCTCGCTCTCACCTTCTTTCAATCCTTCTGTATGCATCCCCTCTACTCTCAAACTTAAACAAGACTGTCCTTAACAAACTCTCAATTTGTTACAACCACATTGCCAGGTTTGCCACTGGGCTGCCTTTTAGGGCACATCATTGCATCAATCTAAATCAGCTTGGGTGGCTTGAACTACCCAGCCTAATCCAGTATAACCAACTGATTATGGCCTATAAAATCCTCTATAATCTGGACAATACTCCTGCACTTAAAAATATTATCACCTCCTATAACAATCCTAGACCGCTTTGATCCTCTAACAAACTACTAATTCAGACTCGCAAAATGAATAACACAGACGGTGACTATCAAGCCTGGCTAACTCTCTCTAGAATGTGTAAAAATCTGATAACCAGTTTACTGTGTAATTTAATTTAATCCTGACTTGCACTCAGGATTAACTCTAACCTGTGGATCTTGTTTAACTTGCTTACTTATGTAATCTCTGTAAATAGTCTGTTTGTAATATTTAATGCCGGTATTATGTAATGCTGTATCTGCTTTCCCTTGGAGCTTTTCTCCCCGGGCCTCCACTGAAAATGGACATGCATCCAGTCAGACTATCCCGGTCAACAAATGTAAAATAAAAATAAAAAATAAATAAATATTGTACAACTGAGAGAGACTTAGATTAGACAGAAAACAGTGAAAAGATGAACAACATAATCCAAATAGTACACTCAACTGAGATGTGAAGTATTGTATTTTTAGCATACACAGCTATGGTTTGAATCCTGGGAAGGGTAGTAAGCTGTATGCATAATCATACCCCACAACTGTACAGATATTGTCAGAAAGTCCAGATAATTGCTGTAAGTCCCCTGCCTGTCACCCTGTCCCCCTGGCAAATCAGTGGGATGATCCCAGAAGTTTAGGTAGCAAATAATGACATACAACTGAGTGTCACACATTATAACTGTCAGGAATATATCCATAAGAACAAACCTGTCACTCTAGCAACTCACCAAAGTGTTACGCGAGTAATAAGCAAAGTATGTCCCAACTCCACCTGCATGTTGTGAAACTATGACCAGAGTGTGTGCAGTAACAGTGTGAGACATATGTGCATAATAATAATTTGGAATTTGGTAATATGTGTGACAACATTCAGGTAGTGTTAACAAACATTCCCCCCACAGGTCTGACGGATATGAAAACTGTGCCTAGAAATAAAAGATTGAAATGTTGGACTGGTACTGTTTAGTCTGCTATTGCATGCCAGTGTTAGTTTTGCAATATCTCTGACTAATAAGGTATTACTTATCACTGTCATCCACACAGTGCTACATAATAAAACTGTCTAGGAAACCCTGTATAAGAGTGTTGGAATTACAAGGTCAAACCACGGGAGACTTATAGAAAGAATTCAGAGAAAAGATACACAGCAAATATCTATATAACACTCCCAACTGTGATGTACACTTGTTATTTTAGCACACACAGCCATGGTTCAAATCCTGGGAGTGGTAGTAAGCTGTATGCAGAATCATACCCCTCGACTGTACAGATCTCTCCAGAATGTCCAGAGAAATTGCCCATATCTGATGGCTGTTACCCTGTCCCTCTGGCATATCAGTGTGCTATTCTCTAACCTGTAGGCAGCAGTTAATGTCATATAACTGACTGTCAGGCCTGTAAATATTTGGAAAATGTCTATGAAAACAAACCTGTTATTGTACAAATCACCAAAGGTTTATGAGGGCAATAGTCAAAATATGTTCCAGTTTCACCTGCATGTTGTCAAGACATGCCCAGAGTGTGTGTAGTAAGAGATGGAGAGGTATATGCATAACATCAACCTAAAATCTGGGAATATGTATAGAAACAGTCAGTGTTAACAAACAATACCTCCACAGGTATACCAGGTAAGAGGTGTATACTGCACATAAAACTCAGTTCATGTATATAGTTGTGTACATCTATATAACTGTCCAAACTAAGCCCATAGGGTAGTGTAATAATACCTGTATGGTACAGATGACAGCACTTACTAGGAAAGTAATGAGAACTACAGGGATATACATCTTTCTCTACCACCCCACCATATCTGCAACAGTAAACTAAATACACAACTCAGTTGGTATGTGCACTATTAAGTCTACTGTAAAGCTGCAGTGGTGCAGCAGTAGCTTTGTTGCCTCATAGCAAGAGGTTCTGCTGTTCAATTCTTGGCTGGAGTGCCTTCTGTGTAGAGTCTGCATTTCCTCCCCGTGGTCGAGTGGTGTTCAAAAGACATGCGTGAATGGGCGTGCCTTCATTGAAGGTTGGGCATGGTGCTGGCAACTCGGCACCATAAAAATCTACTGTCAATCATTAGTGGACCGGAGTTACGCTGTGACGACCCCTAACTAGGAAAAGTCAAAAAGACAAACAAACTATTAAATCTACTGTTGGGACATATGTCCTATTTGATAAATATTGAAATTTGTTCTATTCATGTGCCATGTTAAAATACCCCCACATTGGGGGTATGCTGCCATCAATGTAACTAAATGGCCACTGTGGGTCCATATATGCATGTGCTCTGTTTGCTATGCAACTGTTCCATATCTGGTGTTTCGGGTTAATGGGAATATCTATGCATGCTGTTATACCTATTCCTGGAATGCGTTGACTATTACTAATCCACATATGTTGTAAAATTGAAAAACTATAGCATATTTGGGAAGGCAGGTCCCAGCAGACCCACCTCTACCACCTCATCTGGCCATGGCACCGAGCACCAGATCATCTGGCGTCCACCCCAGGACCTCCTCATCTGCTGGTGTGGCACCACCTTTGGGTGGAATCACCTCAGAGGATGGGGGTCACCTCGCCAAGAGCAGGCATGGACAGGATATTGTCACCCATCATCAGGTTTGGGGTCTGGTGTGCAGCGAGCTCCGTGGGGAGTTTGGAGATCTGCTACCCCAGCTTGAGGGTCATGTGGTGCAACTAGATGGTCAGCCTGCCCTTCCTACTCAGTCCCAGCACAGCCACCATTGGGGCTGTGAAGGTGCAGTGGTTACTGCCCATGGGTGGGGACCTTAGTCCCACTGTTTCCACTAGGGGGCTCATGGGCTTCTGACTTCCAAACACCCCACCCCATCCGAGGTGTTTACCCGACACATGTCACATACCACACCTGTATACTGTCTTGTCTGTATTGTCTGTTATCCTACCCAACCTACCTTCCCAAATGAACCTAGTATCCATCCTCAACATCCCACTCTCACCTTTAAAGAAAAGGGCAATCTGCTCCCCCCCAAAAAAAATCATACATTGCTGTCCATTTTGCACATGTGTCCACTTGACACATGTAATCTGGCCTAATTGACTTCACAACATATTATCGTTGTCCTCACCACTCTCAAGGGTATGAGCGTCCAGATCTACCTACAAATTAGTGTATATGCACAGCTGTTGCTGTAGAAGAAATAGGCAGCTAAGGACCTTCCCTACACCCGTCCTGCACATCCCTAGCTATTTTCCCTACTGTCTTTCCATCTTTGTGCCCCTTTTTCACCAATTTCCTATCAACCCTTCTTCATTTCTATTAAAGAAATGAGCACAGGGGTAAGCGGGAGTAAGCACTTTTAAGCAGCAGTAAGTGGGTTTAAGCTTGTCTGCGCAAGGGTAAGCAATGCCTACACAGGTTAAGCACTTTAGAAGCTAACTGAGTATAAAAAACTGTAACCAGAAGTTACCAGTGCTTAGCTCTGCGCAAACCTGCGCAAACCCACTTACAACTACTTAAAAGTGCCTTAATCACTTTGCATCCAATGGTGCTTGTTCTGCAGAGCAACAAAATAAACAGCCTTTGCAAGGCTCAAACCCAGGACCCTGGACACCATAGCCAAAGTGATTTACCACTAAGCCATGTCAGATATACGTAACTCTGATGTTTTCACAAACATATCATCCAGCACAGTCATTCAACAGTACAGGAAATGTATTATACATGTAGATGTATGTGTGTGTGTATATACATCAATATATATATGTATATATATTTACGTGTATATATACATACATATATATATATATATATATATATATATATATATATATACACATATGCACACATCTATAGATGTACAAGTCTATATATATATGTGTATATATATATATATATATATATATATATATACATATACATATATATATATATATATATATATATATATATATATATATATATATATATATATATATATATATATATATATATATACATATATATATATATATATATAAGCATATATATATATATATATATATATATATATATATATATATATCCATAGATACATAACAGAACATAACAAATACATTTATATATCCAAAGGCACCATTAATGGGGGTGACGGGGCCCAAGCTAAATACCTCTTGTAAGTATTGATATCACCCCCTCCCCCACAGCCAAACAGTTCTGTCCTGCAACACAACACCAACTGTTGCAAGTTCCATGCCCAGGACCCTACACAACATGGCCACAAGACGTTAACAGTAATCCATCCCACCTGTATAATGTCAGGATGGTATCAATAACATATCATGCAGTACAGTCTGGCTACCACAGGGAATGTACAATGTGGAAGCAATAAATATTCCAAAGATATACATATACACACACACATATATATGCAGATATATATATATATATATATATATATATATATATATATATATATATATATATATATATATACACACACGCATATATATATATATATATATATATATATATATATATATATATATATATATATATACACACACACACACACACACACACACACACACACACACACACACACACACACACACACACACATATATGTAAATACACATATGCACACATAGATATGTATAGGAAGATACGTATTTAGAGGGTGCACAGCATATTGAACAGCCAGTATTCCTGCAGTTGCCACCTTTTCAAATGGACAGTGTATGATTCACTCATACAAATAACAATTGTTGCGTAAAACATATACCCACAGAGAAGTCAAAGTATATGACACCACACACAGGTTTGCACACATAAGAAATGTCTGTGTACTGTTACAGTTCTATATGCCATGTCATATAGCTGTTAAGACTTTGAAATACATAGTAACTGAGTAATGCAACTCTCAAGCAGATCATTTTATACAGTAATCTGAAAGATTAAAATATGTTGCTGTCCAGGCCAAGGCCTTCATGTAGTACAACAGTAAAGAAAGACTAGGCCAGAGGATAACAATCAATCAACAGTAAGTAATGCAGATGTATAGTTCAGCAGCCTCAAATTACACACTGTACTCAACCCCTAGGGGGAAAAGAATTAAGTTGCCACAATGAGGATGTATCTGTTACATAACAATGCTTAACTGAAAACATCACAATCACAGTGACAAACAGAACAGTCTGTGTGACAGTAAGCACTAGGTCACCAATGTTCCCAAGGTGAAATGTATGGAAATGTACAGCCATATACCTTAAGGCAGCATACTACCAATATCCCTCACATGTTGTAACAGCCTAGGTTATATATGTTGCATACCCCTCCCCCATAGACTGACTTACAGTGGCATATAACACTGTCGCATACACTGACCTCTGGACTGCAAAAGGGCACACATGTTTTGTGCTGCTGAAGCCCACATATATATGGACCCTACCCCCACAATATGTGTGGGGGCCACAACAACAGTGGAATGATGGCATGAATGGCAGCACAACATAATCACAGGCCACTACATGACAACCCCTTACTGCATGTTATATGGGCAAAGCCTGGTATATAAATGAAGGACAGAGGGTGAAACACAGGGCCATATGTGAAATAGTGTTGTTATAGACTGAGAAAGTTGCTGGTGTTACAGGATAGTCTGCACATACCCTTAGTCAGGAATATGAAGTCAGAAACACAAATGGATGTAGCCATGTACTGATAGCACTCAACGCAGACAATGCCAGTGATATATCCGGCACAAGACCTGTGTAGTGGACAGACAAAAAATAACAGGCACACCTCTGGCCATCATGTGGATAGGCCCACAGTTTAGAGCTATGCAGACAGACTGCACTCCATGTTAAACTAGTATGTACACACAATCCCTGTAACACTGGTGCTATACAATGCATATAACAACACTACTCACACTGTCTACAGGTCTGGAACCTTATACAAATATGTAACTGGCCTGATTCTGCAAGCCCTCTTGTAAGAGGTATTGCTACCTGCTGTCTGTAACACTGTTTCTCACACACAGGAAGGATGTCCCCTATACAGGAAAGGTAAAGGACCACACCCACATGATGTAGGGATTTATAGTCGTGGGTTGCCATAACAGTCGTAATTGGAAATACTACACAGCATACTGCATGCAGGTAGCTAGCGGTGGACACTGATTGGTGCAGAGGCCATCACCTGATCATGTGCATCACCTGCAAAATCCATGCTGCAATCTATTCAAAGCAGCAAATTCATGTAGTGGAGAGAGACCAACATATATAAATATATATATATATATATATATATATATATATATATATATATATAGAGAGAGAGAGAGAGAGAAAACAAAACAAACACCAATAAAAAAAAAAACACACATCCATCCAGCCATCTACACAGCAAACTATCCAGAAGAAATATCATTCCCACGACAGGTATGTGAAGTATATATGCATGTAACTGAATGTAGTACTTTGTCCATAATAATGGGATAGATGATGTGGAATGATTTATATGTGCCATGAGATGTTGTTGTAATGATGTGCAGCTGAACAACTACTATGGACAATTGTGTTTGTCCCTGTGGGCAGTGGGCCATACCCGTCAACTGTGCAGATCAGCACTGACTGACAAAATACAAGCCATCATAGTGTGTGTTGTGTAATACAAGACATATATATTAGTGTGGGCAATAGCTGGTGGTGGAAGTAATGCCATTATGATGGGCATGTGTTTCAGAGCCCACCACTTGCAGCACAGTCATGTTAACATGTAACATAGCATGCAAAAATGCCATAGGTGTGTAATAGGCTTACCTGCAATTTGTCCCTATATATACCCCCCCTAATGTTAGGCTGTATCCACATGTGGCACCTGTCTGTGTTGTTGCAAGGCAGAACAGTGCAGCTGTTCAAGAAGGAGAGTTAGAGAGTGTGGACCTGATGTCTGAATGCACTATATATATATATATATATATATATATATATATATATATATGTGTGTGTGTGTCTACAGATATACAGACACATATATGTATTTATACAGATATATATATATATATATATATATATATATATATATATATATATATATATATACATATATACACACACACACAACTCATAATATATATCTACACACACACACACATATATATATGTGTGTGTGTGTGTGTGTGTGTGTGTGTGTGTGTGTGTGTGTGTGTGTGTGTGTGTGTGTGTCCACATATATACAAACACAACCACATATATATATATATATATGAATACATGTCCCCTACTTTTGCATGACAGTGCTGCATGCTATGTGTGAGGGAAAATCACACATATCAATACATACACACACACACACACACACATATATATATATATATATATATATATATATATATATATATATATATATAGATAGATAGATATACAGCAGTAAGTGTTTGCAAGATGGACGGTTATATCAACTGTGAACCCCATGTTGGGAACACATTGCCCTTGTTTGTGAAGGTGGGATTGGGAATTTGGGGAAGGATAGCAAGTATATTTGTGGAGGTGGGTTGGTTTGGAAGATAGAGAAGACAGCCTACAGATGAGATGGGAGAGGTGGTTCTGCTGACAACTGTTCCCTATACATGCTATTGAGTCACTGTTATAGAACATGTGGTGCATCAACACCCTAGATCAGGAGTGTCATCTGCGATATTGAAGCCCCATGAGCCCCCATATGGAAACAATGGAAACAAGACCCCCACCCATGGCCAGTCACAAAATCAGCTTCACGGCCCTGAAGTTGCTTGGGCTGGAGGCTGAGAAGGAGAAGCATGCAGACCCTCTGAGTGCATACGGAGGGCCTCAAGGTGCTGTAGCTCATCCCTCAAGTCTCTGTGGAGCTCCTTATGCACCAGACCCTGGACCTGACCTCAGGTGACAGGATCATGTCTGCATGTGCTCCCGGGGGGGTGGGGGGGACACCATCCCCTGAGGTGGTTCCACCTGAAAGTAGTGCAAGACCAGTAGATGAGGAGGCCCCAGGGTGGGTCCCATATGTGATGTGGCCTGGTAACATGGGCAGATGAGATGGGAGAGGTGGTTCTGCTGACAACTGTTCCCTATACATGCTATTGAGTCACTGTTATAGAACATATGTGGGTAGCAATACTCCACACATTCTCGGATCATGTCCAACAGCATGCATAGATATCCCCAATAACACAAAACAACAGATGTGCAGCAATCACATACCAAACAGACCACATGCATATATGGAACCATAGTGGCCCTTACAATGGCATGCAGGTGACATTGTCCGTAACAGGCCACCAATGATAGTGTCCCCACAGGAACATGACTGCAAACATATAGCACAACGTGTCGGACAATGCGATATATGTCCCAATGGTAGGTATTCTGTAGACATACCTGTTGAGTTATGTGATCATATTGTTGTTGCAGATATGGTAGGGGGAGACAGAGATGTGTATTAAAAACTATGATAACCTTGCTGTATGAGGTCCTCAGACCTGTTTCCATATGTATGTCTTTCAGGCAAGATGTCCTGGGAGAGGCTTCCCAGTTATACAGCAGAGGAGAATGAGGTCATCATCTCACACCTGGTGCAGCACTACCAGGTGTTGTTTGGCCTAATAGCCCATGAGCAGCAGTAGTGGTCCACCCTGTGGAATGATGTTGTCAACAGGGTAAACGATGTCAGCCTGCATAACCTCAGTTATGAGCAGGTCCGGCATTGTTGCACAGACCTACTTCGCAATGCCCATCGGGGTGCTGCTGCAGTCAGGGGGGATCAACTCACAACAGGTGGGGGCATGCCATCCAGCTCTCCTGACACATGTTGAGGAGCTCCTTGCCAGCCTCGGGCACCTGCCCATCTGCATGCACAACACCTGGCAGAAAGCATAGTGGTGGTGGGTGCTACCCACACAATGGCAGAGGAGCATGCAGGTAAGGCCACAGGGCACATCAGTAGACCACTGTTGCATATCCATCCACATCTGTACAGTTAGATCATGCATATGTGAAATGACATATATATAGTCTGTTGCTGCATAGTAGTAATAAACAGATGTGCATAATCTGTAGTATTGTGGGCCTGTACTGTTGATGTACTGTAATGCTGCACCCACCCTCTCCCAATGCTACAGCTGTGGCTACTGACATCACATCTCTCACAGACTTATGTATGTCCCTCTGGTATACATCCAAGGCAGCAGCCTGTAGCTGGTGAGTATGGTGCTTGTTCAGGTTTGCCAATACACCAGTCATGTTATGGCTATGGTATATTCCATGCACACATTTAATGCACCTACCCATAATGCATGCCATACATGTTCACGTATTGTTGCTGTTAACTACACTGCATCACAGTGGTCACCATGATGGTGTATCTGAAGGGTATGTCAGACTCCTGCAAAATAACTAACATCCTGTCATTGCAAAATGCGTGCACAGAGATGAATATAATGGTGGGACAAATGGCCTACAGTAGGGACATGTGTGAAACATCACCTTTATACAGTGCTACAATAGTGTATATACCAGTATTACAATAGCAACTCTTACAGATCTACATTACGGCAGATCACAATACTGCAGTCCACAACCCTTACAACCTGCAATGTGGTCCTAACATGAGCAATGAGTGTGTAATATGCAATTGTATGTTAGGACAGCAAATATGGGGAATACATACCTTCACAAACACTGGAATCATATGTGTGCACACATTCCAGATAAAATATAGGGGAAGCAGCTGTTGCGGTACTGACCACATGTATTTGTCCTGGAAATGAACCTTCCATCAAGTACATGTCCCCACTGTCACACCAAGAAATGGTCTGCTGTCCAAGACGTTTGGCCATCAAATGTGCCCACTTACCTGCAACAGAGGCAGCCATGGCTTGCACACATCTTACATGCCATGGCGTAGACCCCATACTCAACAGTTAGCACCCAGGAGTTGGACATGTAGCCATACCTTACCATTGCACAAACAGTGCAGACAGTCCTGTATGTGGCGAGGATGTATGGGAGAGGAATAATGTAGGAAATAAACAGATGGCCATCCAAGACAGATCATGTCACATGTAGCAAACCAGTCATGCAGGCTGCCTAGTAGCATGCCACAACACTGAGGGGGTTGTAGGAATGTCTAGCAAGTACTAGCTGTGCAGTACCCGTGTCAGCAATTGCCTGGACTCTGTAAACATGTGGCTCATGGGTTACGGTAATCAGAAGTGACAGTTGTACCACAGGAAACATCAGCCAGGCCTCTCTACAGGACAGAAGAGGTCCCCAAAAGGCATGTGTTACAATGTGTACTGCTGTACCAAGACCACACTGTAAACCTACAGACAGTGTCACATAAGATACATGTGCTGCACAGCCAACACCTCACCCCACCTCAGGCCCACCATCCGCATCTGTACCATGCCAGTGCCAGTGTACACCTGTATGTTTGCCATTCATTAGATGGGACTAAGCTGTTACACATGGTGTTTAGTGTTTGGGACACTGCGACCTGACACACATGTGTAGGCCATAGCTGTCAAGCATCTGCAAAAAGGCTGAAGGTGAGGAGCGGGTGTCATCATGACACAACAGTGCACTGCAGCAGGGATCCAAAGGATGCTATGAATTGCTGTATCTGCACACACTTAGGGTCAGGAACTGTGGCAGACATAACCCTGACTCCACAGCAGTAGTGACGGCAGTGTGTGAACTCCAAGGGATGTGCACATCAGTTGACCTTGCAATCATGCAGAGTCGGGGGACATGTGTAAGGCAGACTGACCATATACTGACAAATGCAGATGGCCCATGCTAGTATACCCCTACCAGGAATAGCAACTGCTGTAGTACACATAACAGTGGGTGCAACAAAACATCATGATAAGGGCGTGCACACATATGCATCCACAAAGTGTATGCATCTCAGTCAGCATCAGCACAACTAACACATTTGTTTGACACTGCATTTGATTGTACATGTCACATATCTGGCTCATGTAATGTTAACATATGCAGTAATGTGGTCCCATGGCATATCAAGGAAGAGGGCATCATATCAATAAGGGTGTGTACACTCCCCATAGCCACAATAAGGTTTGACGGTTGTCAGTGTAATTGTATCGTATAGGTCATACATGCACCACTGATGATGACATCTGTAAATCAGACATCAGGCATTCACAACGACATCTGTCCACATATCATCCCAGGTATGTGTCGGACAAACACATAGGGGCTGTGAGCAGCAGAGCAGACATAACTGACACAGTAATACACATTCAACAATGGTGTGTACACCTGTGAGGTATGGTGCACAGTACATGGCAGGGTGTGAACAGGTGAACAGCAATACTGTGTACATGGGTGCAGTGTTTTCCAGGGGAAGGAGCATCACCTACTAACACAGCCCATGCATCACACACATGTATACTGTTGCTAGCATGGATTGACTATAGCTGCACTGCATGCTGTTGAGTACCATATTTTATGCATGTTGACAGATGGGTGATGGGAGGTCTGTGTGTAATATCTTCGTGCAACCTCACCTGCAAGTGTGTGTGTGGGGGATGGGGGGTTATTTTGTCTGTAAGTGCAATCTGGTGAAGTGAATGGGGGTTGATGCATGTAGAATGTGTGTGTGTGTGTGTGTGTCCATGTATGCACATGTGTGATTGTGGGGCTGTTCATGTCTTGACTTCCCTTTGGAATCATGCAGTACATGGACATGGACTGACACATGAGACACCAGGAATACTTGTCTGATATGTAATCTCAGGACAGCTGAAAGTATAATAAGGTCTGTAGCATGGAACATGCATTGGAAGGGAAACTAGACACCAGGTATACTATTAAAATTACAATCAGCAGAAATGTGAAAGAATATCCACGCATGCAGCACTACAGATGCATTGGGGAATTACTAGACAACACCAGTGAGTGCATCCAAATATTACTGTTGTCCACATAATAAGTTCATAGAGCAACAGATCTTGCATCTACTGAGCAATAGTTATGTATTATTCTCCAGTGCATGACATTTTGAGTGACTGTAGTAGCCCCTAACATATGGGGGCCATGCTCATGATGTCTGGGCAAACCAGGGTGAACACTGGATGACAGCAGTGAGTCCTTGTAAATCTGGCTCCAATCATGTCAAAGAGGTAATGGAGTAACAGGTCATGTTTTGTGATCACTTGTCTAGGCAATTAGAAGAATGATACATTAATGATTGATATTAATGAGTGTAAGTTTTCAAGTGTGATGCAGGATGGGGAACCTAAGAGAATAAACTTGGGACAGTCTGTAAACTTATGGACAGGTAGGTATTATGGTGGAATTTCAGTGTGTGTGTGTGTGTGTGTGTGTGTGTGTGTGTGTGTGTGTGTGTACTGTTAAGCAATGACATACAGGTCCTAAAGTGCATTTCTTGTTTTCCCCTCAGAGGTAGCCTGGTGGGTCAGGGTCCCTCCTGCATGCAATCTGATGCTGATGTCCATACAGACACAGAAAATTATGATAGGTGTGTTGAGGAACAGGCGGGGTTGTTAAAGGCCAAAACTGCACCATCATTTGATACCCCCCTGTTATCCACCCCATCCCTGCACACAGTCACAGTGGCTATATAGACCCCATCACCAGTGGCCATAGCAGAGAGACAGTTGATGGTTGGTGGCAGTACACAGGACAGTGTGGTATCTATGGCTGCTGTGTCTGGGCACAGCCACCATAGCCAGATGTCTGGCAAGGTACCACATAGGCACACAGTGGTGCTCGTGGGAGGTCTGTGGGTCATCGTGCCCCTGGCAGAAGTGCCATATTTGGTATTACCAGATGCATGTTTTAGGCTGTCATGGAGGTGCAGGCACGCATGGAACAGTACACCAGATAGGGTCTGAGGCTGCAGAGGGCTGCTTTTTCAGCTGTAAGTGACAACATCCGTGATCTTGCAGATGCCCTCCATTATTATACAGAGGTCATGGATAGATGGTGGGGTGAGATGGTGGGTCTCCTCATGGACGGTCCATGCTAGAGCATGTGGTGGGAGTGGTGAGATGGCTATGTGGATGTAGGCCAGCAACACCAACATCTGGAGGTTGATGTGGACATGCAAGGACACCAAGCCACTCCCATAGTGGCAGTACCAGCCTCAGCACTGCAGGGAAGGGCGCTGTCCACACCACACCACAGTGGGCCATGTGCATGTAGTCCTGGCCAATCCCAGGAGGGACCTGGTTCCAGCGGACATATGTCATCATCAGGGGAGAGTAGCATATCAAGGCTTGTACCTGCATGGGCCCTTAGAACGCTGGCAGACACCATTCTCATGTCCATGGCCAGAGACGGTGAACTGAATACCCTGCCAGGTATCGTCTGCAGCTGTCCAACAAACACCTGTATAGGGCAGCCACATGGCAGAACTGTGTGCATGCATACTCACACAAAATACAAACACACCTAGGGCAACCCCATACCTACATGCACCACATCACCACTGCCATATCAGTAATTAAAACCCCTCACTCACACACATGGTGTCAAACGTATGGACCAGCCTAGGTCTCTGGCAAACCAACAACACACCCTGTACATATGATGATACCTGTGCCACATCCCTGTCATCCATAGCATCAATGCAGGGACAGGCTAATATGGTTCTGATGCACATGGTGACTATACCAATGTACTGCTGTGTAACATGCTGTCAGCAGTAACATTTAATGCTTACATGTAAAGGTAGTGTAGCTGTCCAACCATGATGCATTATAGCTGTTAGTAACACTGAGTGATTGTGGTCTCCATAATGTTATCCATTTGTATTGTAGGTGTCCATGTGTCAGCAGGAGGATGGTCGGCTGTCATATCTCACAAGGGGTATGGCACTGTGGTGACACCTTAACTGTGCCATATCTTGGGTACAGATGAACACATGTCACAGGTCTGTATAACAGTTACTGCCTGTGCCACATGGCTGATAGGTCTGGGGTGGTGTATATGGGTAAGTGCATCGTGGCTGCTGTTAGCAGCTCTTCTACAGTGGACAATGGTAGTTGTACTGGGTGGTACACACCATATGTTTGTGTATAACACACACAGAGGCTTAGGTGTTGTACTACACAGTGAATACTGTACACATGGATGTATGTACCTGTGCAAGGAACCCACTGTAGCCTAAGTAATTCCACCAGGCCAGACTACGCAGAACAACACATTGTGGAATAAGCAGTCTGCTAGTTTAATGTCATTGACGATGGTACCGGCAGGGTATATGTCCCCTTCCCCAATGTAGTGCAATCCTCAACATGGTAAACATTTGTGTGCTGGTGTGTGTGGCACACCCCTACCCTTTGGAGGGTGAGAGATGCTGTAGAACCACAGATAGTGTGATAGACAAATACCTAACCTGTTAACATGAACTGTACAGTATTACAGCAAGCTACACGATGGGATACACTCAACAGTAACTGCAATTATGTTGGCTGTGTCCACAACAGCCACACCTAGCTATATATACCAACCTCAGTATTGCTGCACACCTATACAGTGGGGAAGAGGCCATTTACACAGCTAACAGTAGTTGTGATGGAATGTATGTCCACAGGGTGATACCTGTGACATGTTAGCATATGGCACACAGTTCTTGGACAGGTGACCCCCTGGGACATGTATATTCTACAACCTGAAATAGATTCCTCCACATACACATGCACACTCTTACTTGGCAACACGGGGACTAGACCCCTACATAGGTATGTAGTGCTACTGATGTGTGTGGCTTTAATTGCACACACCACACAGCTTTTATGATGAGGTGTGTTCCAGGTTACATGTTACATGCAGAATATCCCCAGGCATGTACAATATGGTAAAGGGGAATGTAATGGTTGTATATGGACAATACATACTGTGACATACCATCATATACACATTGACAAACACATAAAAGTCATACACACATCTGAGAGACCTGGGCCTATCAGTGCTAACTACCTTGTCAGTGTGTCCAATGTGCTGCAGGTAGGTTGTGCATAGCACATGCAGAATGGCTGGATAGTGTTATCAGTTACCTGTATGGTTGATGGTGACAGTGGTCACCATACAGTGGTACATGGGACATGTACCGGGGGTACCATGGTGTAATGACAGTATACCCAGCACCCACATCCCACTGTGGATATTGTACACACTGGAACCCATGATGACACTCTGACATACCCACCATCACACATTGACCAGGACTGCAATACAACACCTTGTCTATTCCAAGAGTGCTACTACAGGGATATGCATCTAATGCACATGCCACAGGCATAGTAGGGTGATATATTGTCATCCCTCTCCTATGGGCAACAACATCACTATCCCTAATACTGTGCAGCAATGTATATTGTAATAGGAGTATGTGGCCTCGGAATGCTGTACCCTTCATATATACAAACATGCACACATACACACACTTGCCAGAACTCAGTGGGTATCCCATGCCTATCAAACCATTTGCACAACAGTGTTACTGCAAGGCCCAGGTAGCCCTTAGGGAGAGGAGCATAACAAGGTACATGCAATGTCCGGTACACCAGTAGCCACATCTAACTATGGCAATGGATGGTGCAGTGGGTGTGAAGGACCTCAGGGTATTCCCAGCTACAGGTCTAGTAACACACAGACACTGATATTCTCAGTAATGCACACATACACATTTGTCAGTACTGGGGTGCATCTGTGCAGGTGTTCATATGTGTGTACCAGGCTATTGTCAATGGAGAGATGGGAAGTGTAGGGGATGTATCTACAGGTCTATCATGCCACCTGCCATGTGCCAGCAGGCCATCTATCAACAGACACCACTGTTGTGACCCTCAGGGTGAGATTGACATGCATCAGCTAATCCTCTGGGTGCCTCCAGTAGAGGGACGGTGAGGTGCTCCAGTTGACATGTATGCAACATGTATTACATAACATGGTTAGTGTATGTCTTGGAGACCTGTACCCAAGCATATTCTGTTGACTGTGGTAGTGTAGTTTAGGTATCCATGGCATGTGGTGCATACAGGGTGTTGAGTCCTATCTGTGCCATTTATAACACAGCTGGGCAGACATGTCAGTGTCAATCAAGCATAGATTGCCTGTACGTATCCAAGATGGATACCTGACAGATGGATAACTGACATATGCACATCTTTGCAGAGACTGACAGATATCAGCTTGCCAACTAGCTATGCAGTAGGATGAATGTGTTGACAGATAGACGTCTGAACCAATAGGTATGCCATTACTACATGATGGCAGCCCTCACTGGTATGTGCTATACAGACAGTAGTCTACAGTTATTTTCCACATGTCAGATCATTATCCAGTAGGAAATATATAATGTGACACAGCTCACACACCAAGAATACAACAGTGAGGACTCTCTATGCATGCATAGGTGTTTATTTTGAGTACTACAATTAGCGATCTACTCTTCTTGGGAAAGCACTGTCAACAGTAGTAATGTAATGATACACTACATGCCAGTGTGACTGCATATAACCTGGGATACTTCTCTTGTATGTAAAACATTCACATGGATAAGAGTGTTGTACAAGCTATATATACTCAAGTGTCACAGACAGGAGACTCACATCCCTTGCTACTGTAATGACAGCACATAGACGCATGTTATGTACATGGCATTACATATACTTATTACAAATTTCATTACCTTGCTATGTTATCAGACTGGGATGTGAGCACTGTTTACCAGGGCTGATTCATGCTTAGAAGGTGTCAACATTGGGGCAATATAACAGCTAAGCACATTTGTGCACTGGTAAGCAAAGGCTATATGGTGTAAGTGCCCGTACATTTAACTGTACCTTAGCACTGCTGAGCTTCACGCAAATCCGCACAAACCCGCTAAAAGCTGCTCAACATTGCCTTAACTGTGCTGTATCCAACAGCCCTTGTTCTGCCCAGCAACAAAATAAACAGCCCTTGCAGGTCTTGAACACAGGACCCTGTACACTATAGTCATAACAGTTAACCACTACACCATGACAGCTGTGAAAACAGTTGTTCTTTTTCCAATATATCTGTCAGTACACATACTGAATAGTACTGAACAATTGCTGTGATTTCTACAATTGTGTAGTAGTTAGTGATATTACTGTTGCATCACATATGCTGTTATATCAAAATATACACATATCAGATGCATATTGTGTGATGCATCTGGGAAGGTATACACAACAGTAATGTTTACACATGACAAGGATATGGATATATACATATACATATGTAGATAAATGTCTACATGTACATATACATATATATTCATATATATGTATTTATATACATCTGTATAGTGCATCATATATATGGCCATATATAGATCTCTCTGTCTATTTATATATATATATATATATATATATATATATATATATATATGTATGTACATCATATATATATATATATATATATATTTATGTTGATATATATGTAGATATCTATAACTATATGTGCATATATATCTATATATCTGTATATGTGTAGACATATATAGACGTGTATATGTATATATACACTATACATATATATATATATATATATATATATATATATATATATATATCTCACTGGGAATTTCTGGTTAAAGGCTTATAGTGCCTGCACATTTGAACTGTTTCTTACTGAAAATGGTGCACCTTGTTTGCTGTAGCATAAACTAGATGCAGGCCTGCTGAATTTAGCTTTGTTTGCATAACTTGAGCACTAATCCAGGCCTTCTTAAAAGTATTCAATTGTAATTATTACTGCTTGGTAGTAACCTGAGTATAGTGTAGCTATCATTCTAGGCTATTTGGTTTAAGCACTTGGGCTTCAGACCAGTTGTTTTACATTAAGTGGGTTTGTGGTCTGCACTGTTGTGGCAGGACAGGTAGCTTACATCCTTCTAAGTTGGGAACTGCTGATTGAGGGCTCAGTGTCTTTTATTCTAAAAGTGTATTAGTTCTGGTTGAAGCACTTAGGCTTCAGGGCAGTTATTTTACATAAAGAAGGTTCGTGGTCTGCACTCTTGTGGGAGGAGAGGCTGGACTCTGCACTTCTGAGCTGGGAATTTCTGGTTAAAGTGCCTGCATATTTAAACTATTTCTTACTGAAATTGGTATGCCTTGTTTGTTGCAGCATAGACTAGATCCAGGCCTGAGGAATCTAGCTTTGTTTGTATAACTTGAGCACTAATTCAGGCCTTCTTTTTTGTAGAAAGTTCCCCTGCACACCAGTGGCAGGAGTATGCAGTTAGAACTTGTCTGATTGAAGATTACAGGAACAGGGCTCAGTTTTGAGATTTGTTTGCTGGTTAATTGGGGAATTTGTTTAAAGCCTTTTCTGATTGCTTGTAGTCATATAAAGCTGTTTTAGGCGTATTTTTTACTGTTTGGAGTCATTTAAAGCTGTTTTAAGTGTATTTTTACTGTTTTTGCCTTATCTTTTAAAAATGTTTCCTTGTTTCCCACCTTTCTAAGCTAGTATAGTCCAGTTTTCAGGCTAGTGCTGAATTCAGGGCTGTGTTACAATTTTCTGAGTTGCCCATTCTGAGTTGCCCATACCTTACTTGGATAGAGGGAGTTTTCTCTGTTCACCTGTGAGAGAGGGAGCTTTGAGCAGCCATCTGTCCCTGGAGGAGTGGTTCCAATCCAGAATTTAGTAGTTTATAGGCCATTTAGGGCTAATTTCTATCTCTTTCATTTCTCTGCTGTAAAAACCACATTTGCATGGTTTTGCACGTCCAGGCAGCACTGGTTAGCTAGGGCTAAATTTATCCCGGATCCACCAATTCTCCTCTTCAGTTTTGCCCTTGAAAGTAGTCTAACTCTCAACCTAAGCACTTAAAAAGCATCCTACTGTACAGCACTTGCTCACACCTAATAGCAAGCACTAATATACCCTGACACTTGATTGCCCAGCAGGGCAAGGCTCATTATTCACCCCTCACCAACCAAGTGACTAAGCAGCTCACCCTATTATTCAGGCATGACCAAAGGGCAATTTCAGGTATACTCTCCAGTCCAGCTGGAGAACCTGGGTATCCTGAAGTAATGTTACAACTGCCTCATGTACACAGACAACCCCCTCCTCCTACCACAAAACATTAACATATGTGAGAGATGCAATTATATAGCTAAATTGGAGGCTAAGATCTCTCCACCCAAGACTGGAACTGGCAGTCATGAGGAGAAGGTTAACACTTGCACCACACCTCCAGTCTAACATAGACATACTAAACCAGCAATGGCAAAAAATGCACATAAATACACAAAATCATACTCGGAGGCTCTAAATAAAAACCTGCAAAAGCATCACAGACCTCCAAAGCAGACACCCAAAAAACCTTCACCTCCCATCACAAACCAGACAACACATAAAACACAAAATCAGTGTGCCACACAATCACAGCCCTTAAGGCAAAATTACATACCTAACACACTAGTAATAGGTGACTCCATAGTCAGGCACACTGACGTCCCACTCACTAGGCTGGACAAGGAGAAGGTTACTGTTAGCTACCTTTCGGGAGCCAGAATCCGCCACATAACAGAAGCACTCAGGTCACTCTAGAAGAAGTACAAATATGACTCTGTCATTGTTCATGTTGGTGTGAATGACCTGAGATGTACCTCCCTGCACTACATGAAAGGAGACATGGAAGAGCTCTCTGATCATGTAGCCCAGGCGGGTATGACCCTGACCCTGAGTAGCATCCTGCCCTCACCAAGAATGATACCGCAGTATAAAGAAAAAATGATCAATTTCAACAACTGGCTAAGTTTCTGGTGTCATTCAAAGGGGATCCAGGGTCTGTCAGCATGGGACAACATGGTCGACAGGCCTCATTGCTTCACAAGAGACCGCTTGCACCTGTCACCCCTAGGCTTTTGAATACTGGCCAAGGCTCTTGCTACCCCCATAGTGCCTTTTTTAGGCAAGCCTCAAAATTTAAACTCAGCTCCATAAACAGCACAAATAAAAAAATGAGGGTTATGCTACTCAATGCCAGGAGTTTAAATCTCAAAATGCATGTCCTTGAAGCACTCCTCAGTATGGAGAACATCGACATCTGTGCAGTAACTGAAACCTGGTTCAAGGCTCCATAGAGCACCCCAGCACTACCTGGCTACAACTCATATCACACATTTTGGTCACAGAACATGGACCAAAACACAAAAGGATGGGGTGTATCCATATTCATCAAGGATATTTACACCTCCAGGATAGTGGCGCAGCATGATACCTCTGAGATCATCCATATGTAACTAACATCAGGCAAATCTGCAATGCAAATTGTGGCCTGCTACAGATCACCCTTCATGACCCATGACCACCACTCTGCCTTTCTGGAGACACTGGAAAACATGAAGGTCCTACTGAACACCCTGATATTGGGTGATTTCAATTACCCTACCGTTAGCTGGGAAAACTACTCAAGTACAAACTCCCAGGTCCAGCGCTTCCTGGAATTTATCAACTCAAATGCCCTGGATCAGCTGGTAAACTCCCCTACCAGAGGTGAAAACATATTGGACCTGGTCATCACCAACATGGGTGACAGGTGTTCCACACCAGAGGTCAACCAGTCACTGGGTAGATCAGACCATAAACTAATCATTCTGGATGTCCTCATCACACCACCACCTTCAACCAAGAAAACCAGAGTGAAAAACTTTTCTATAGCAAACTTCACCTTACTTAAGACAGAGGTGGTAAGTTTCACAGCCCCCACGCTAAAGGATACTAGTGTCCAAGATGTAGGGACCTTTACAAATGCACTCTATGAGCACCTACAAGGATACATGGATCGTGCCATCCCTAGCAAAACCAAGACTCACTCCCCTAAGAGAAGGAAACCATTCTGGTGGACCCCTGCCATAATCAGGATATACAATAGAAGGAGGAAACTAGTTCAGAAAAAAAGCAAATCCCAAGAAGGAAAGGCAACCCTGATCAGTATCTGTAAGAAACTAAGGTCCCTCATGAAATCTTCCAAGGCTAATTTCAAAAGAAAAATAGCCAAGGATTTGAAAGATAACCACAAAGCCTTCTTTAGCTATGTCAAGAATCTAAGTGGCAACTTGCAGATATGCTCTGAGCTAGTGCAAAATGACACACAATATACTGAACCCACTGATAAACACCCCTTTCAAAAGCCAAATGCACAGCGTCAATGGGGTCAGATGGTGTCCCAGGCTGCGTCTTGCACGAACTACAGAACAAACTAACCCCCCCACCAAAACACACTGTTCAACCTCTGCCTCACCGCAGGATATGTGCCCATAGACTGGCGCACAGCAAGGGTTATTCTGCTCCACAAACTGATATTGCCAATATCCTGGCAGATAGATTCAGTGCAAACTTCACCCCCCTCTCACCCCCAAAAGGGCCCACAACAATACCAGAAAAGTGTAGTTTCCCGCAAATCACAGACGCACAGGGGAAAACACCCCTTTCAAAAGCCAAACGCACAGCGTCAATGGGGTCAGATGGTGTCCCAGGCTGCGTCTTGCACAAACTACAGAACGAACTAACCCCTCACCAAAACACACAGTTCAACCTCAGCCTCACCACAGGATATGTGCCCATAGAATGGCGCACATTAATGGTTATTCCGCTCCACAAAACAGGGGCCACAACTGACCCTGGTAACTATCGCCCCATAAGCCTGACTAGCCTGGTCTGCAAGGCTATGGAGCGCATCATCATGGAACTTATTAACAAAGACATTGGGAGCCTCCAAACACTTGACCTGACCCAGTTCGGCTTTGTTAAGGGCAGATCATGCCTACAAAACATGGTTGAGTTTTTCGAAACAGTCACCAAGGCCATAGTCGAGGGGTAGGTAGTTCACACAGCCTTCCTTGACCTCACCAAGGCTTTTGACACCATTCCCCTCTCAGGAATTATAGAAAAACCTACCAGCCTGAACATAAACCTGTACATCACGAGATGGGTTGCCAACTGGCTTACAGAGAGAACTCACACGGTAAGAATAGTGGGCTCCAGGTCTGACGATAAACCAGGCACAAGTGGTGTCACACAAGGCTCGGTCCTGGGACCCCTACTATTCAGCATATAATTCTCAGAAATACAGGCAAACACAGGAGGACTAGGGCTAACCAAGCTCGCCGATGACTGCAAACTGGGAGCCATAATTGACTCTCCAGCTGACATGAACATTCTCCAAAAGTGCCTTATTGAGACAGACACCTGGTGTCAAAGTCATGGTCTCAAGCTAAATGCCAAAAATGCATAGTCATCCTGTTTGGGAAAAACAAAACACCCATGAATTACCACATAGGTGACAGCCCCCTTAATACAGAAGAGGTACTAAGAGATCTGAAGACCCAGGTAGATAGTAATCTCTCCTTTGACAATCATATTGCCAAAGTAGTTAGGAAATCCTTCTATGTAGCCCATCTAATTACTAAAGGGTTCGCATCTAGAAATATAGAGGTTATAGTGCCCCTCTACTCATCACTCATCAGACCCATCATAGAGTACAATGTCTCATTTGGGATGTACCTCACAAGACACTTCCAATAGCTGGAAAGACCACAAAAGTACCTCACCAAGAGGATTACTGGTCTCAAACATATGTCCTATGCAGCCCGACTGAAATAACTCTGTACTCAGTGGCATATCACTTACTCAGAGGTGATCTCTGCCTGACTTACAAAGCCATGTCAAACTCAGAATTGATGGACATGCTCCACCTAAAGAAATTCAAGTCACTGCGAGCCACTCGCTCTAGTGAACTAAACCTCGCAACAACAATAAATAGAACATGCTGGAGGGATAGATTCCTGTCACAGAGACTCCCCATGCTTTGGAACAAAATTCCTAACTACATTAGGCAGAGCCCCTCACTAACACTCTTCAAGAGAAACCTTGAAGAGTGGATGGGTAACAGAAAATACACCCCTGAGATCACTTCATTGGCTCTTCTTGACAGGCTCAATTAATTAATCAATGGGGTGGTGAAAACTGACACACTCTGACTAGGCTTATAAATGCCCTCGGGCAGATAGCCTAGTACCTACCTATGAACCTATATATATATATATATATATATATATATATATATATATATATATATATATATATGAAAACGAAAAACAAAATGTCCCAGTTGAATACGCAAACCAAGCCCAAATGGAAGGATACACTAATAAACTGATAACGTACACAATATTCAAACGTAGTATGTATCCATTCAATCAAATCAAGTCGACCAACTAGCCAGAAACGAAAATCCTCAATAAGGTAAAATGCGACTTTAATACAAGATTCAAACAAAAAAAAATGTGAGCGCTTTCGCGGATATTACATCCGCTTCATCAGACATAGCAAGAAACATGTAGAAAGTTGCTTTTAATACATTTAAAACAATGTGATCAAAATACGTTAAATAATTAATCAATCAATTAAGCCACCTGTTAAAACTGCGCTCAGATGTATATAATATGCGATGTTAAGAATCATCTTAAAACAAATAATTGCAAAAAATGCAAATTCATAATACATATGGTACTTATATGAATACCTCTATCTTATGTCCAAGATCAGGATAAAATACACCATTAAAATTTCATTCCTTGCGTATCGTAAGCCTGGAAGTGCATTAAGACACAACATAACTTGCTATCTAAATCGTGCTTATGTAACATGCTGACTATGTCTTGCATATGCTACATAATAGTAAATATGTATACACAGTACATACAATGTTAAATATCCCTCTTAAAACAAACGGATTGCATAAAATTCAAATACGTAGATGCATAAAATACTCGTATAAATACCTCTATCTTATGTCAAAAATCAGAGTCAAATGCACCATTAAAACTTCATTCCTTACGTAACATAAGCCTAAAAGTGCAATGGGCACAGCATAACTTACTTTATGAGTCGTGCCTATCTAACTTACTGACTATACTTGCGTATGCTATATAATGGTGTAAACATTTTTTTAGTTGATATAGCTCCTTGCAATATAATGATTAAACCATCTAACTGCACTCACTAATGGATAAGTGAATCCAGTCATATTAAAAATACATCCAAAAATTACACACTGTCGTAAAATAATATCAAGTCCTGTGTGCTTATAAATATAAATATAACTATACCCTGTTTCCAAACATAGTTTAAACTATATAGTTGCAAATAACATAACTTCTATGTAACCTAAAAATAACCTAAAAATAAATGATAATTATGTTGTATATCTGTAAATAATACTAAATCATATATACAAAAATAATTGTAAATATATCCCATTGTTTAAAATGTTTTCATTAGATGTAGACTTGTATACAACATAAAAATAAATAATAATAATAATTATAGAATTCAACAAATATTATTCTTGTGTGAACATATAATACAGAAATTATGTATAAATCTCCTTGTAATAACCATGTTGTTGATGAAACTAATAAAACCTATTGTAATATTAGATATACTGATGCACTCGACAATATACTTGGGATAAAATTATAATAACCCAAGTATACAATAACTCAATGCTTATATATATGTATAATCCTAACTACATACTTTACCAGTAACACTAAAACAAATACTACCAGAATAATTTATACTCATTTCATAAATAACATGCTACCTTAGCCTCCTACCTTTCAAATGATATTTGTGCGCCTCACCCTCCATGATTATAGTGCCCTGGCAAAGCATACACTAATGGAAGGTGAGGCGCATAAATTTTTGTACCAAGTCTTACATGTTCAGACAGAAACAGCACGTTTTGGTGACATAGTTAATTTAACTGAGCAAGCTGAGCTTCGTTGGATACTTAGGCTCGCTGCACACAGGGGAAAAGGACTTAATGACACAGTTTCACTCAAACCTCATTTGAAAGGTAGGAGGCTAAGGTAGCATGTTATTTATGAAATGAGTATAAATTATTCTGGTAGTATTTGTTTTAGTGTTACTGGTAAAGTATGTAGTTAGGATTACACATATATGTAAGCGTTGAGTTATTGTATACTTGGGTTATAATTTTATCCCAAATATATTGTCGAGTGCATCAGCATATCTAATATTACAATAGGTTTTATTAGTTTCATCAACAACATGGTTATTACAATGAGATTTATACATAATTTCTGTATTATATGTTCACACAAGAATAATATTAGTTGAAGTCTATAATTATTATTATTATTTATTTTTATGTTGTATACAAGTCTAGATCTAATGAAAACATTTTAAACAATGGGATATATTTACAATTATTTTTGTATATATGATTTAGTATTATTTACAGATATACAACATAATTATCATTTATTTTTAGGTTATTTTTAGGTTACATAGAAGTTATGTTATTTGCAACTATATAGTTTAAACTATGTTTGGAAACAGGGTATAACAGGGGAAAAGAACTTAATGACACAGTTTCACTCAAACTTCATTTGAAAGGTAGGAGGCTAAGGTAGCATGTTATTTATGAAATGAGTATAAATTATTCTGGTAGTATTTGTTTTAGTGTTACTGGTAAAGTATGTAGTTAGGATTATACATATATATAAGCGTTGAGTTATTGTATACTTGGGTTATTATAATTTTATCCCAAGTATATTGTCGAGTGCATCAGCATATCTAATATTACAGTAGGTTTTATTAGTTTCATCAACAACATGGTTATTACAAGGAGATTTATACATAATTTCTGTATTATATGTCCACACAAGAATAATATTTGTTGAATTCTATAATTATTATTATTATTTATTTTTATGTTGTATACAAGTCTACATCTAATGAAAACATTTTAAACAATGGGATATATTTACAATTATTTTTGTATATATGATTTAGTATTATTTACAGATATACAACATAATTATCATTTATGTTTAGGTTATTTTTAGGTTACATAGAAGTTATGTTATTTGCAACTATATAGTTTAAACTATGTTTGGAAACAGGGTATAGTTATATTTATATTTATAAGCACACAGGACTTGGTATTATTATTTTATGACAGTGTGTCATTTTTGGATGTATTTTTAATATGAGTGGATTCACTTATCCATTAGTGAGTGCAGTTAAATGGTTTAATCATTATATTGCAAGGAGCTATATCAACTAAAAAATGTTTTACACCATTATATAGCATACGCAAGTATAGTCAGTAAGTTAGATAGGCACGACTCATATAGTAAGTTATGTTGTGCCCATTGCACTTTTAGGCTTATGTTACGTAAGGAATGAAGTTTTAATGGTGCATTTGACTCTGATTTTTGACATAAGATAGAGGTATTTATACGAGTATTTTATGCATCTACGTATTTGAATTTTATACAATCTGTTTGTTTTAAGAGGGATATTTAACATTGTATATACTGTGTATACATATTTACTATTATGTAGCGTATGCAAGACATAGTCAGCATGTTACATAAGCACGATTTAGATAGCAAGTTATATTGTGTCTTAATGCACTTCCAGGCTTACGATACGCAAGGAATGAAATTTTAATGGTGTATTTTATCCTGATCTTGGACATAAGATAGAGGTATTCATATAAGTACTATATGTATTATGAATTTCCATTTTTTGCAATTATTTGTTTTAAGATGATTCTTAACATCGCATATTATATACATCTGAGCGCAGTTTTAACAGGTGGCTTAATTGATTAATTATTTAACATATTTTGATCACATGGTTTTAAATGTATTGAAAGCAACTTTCTACAAGTTTCTTACTATGTCTGATGAAGCGGATGTAATATCCGTGAAAGTGCTCACACTTTTTTTTGTTTGAACCTTGTATTAAAGTCTCATTTTACCTTATTGAGGATTTTCATTTCTGGCTACTTGGTCGACTTGATTTTATTGAATGGATGCATACTACATTTGAATATTGTGTACGTTATCAGTTTATTTGTGTATCCTTCCATTTGGGCTTGGTTTGCCTATATATATATATATATATATATATATATATACACACACATAAATGTATGTAGATATGTATATGTGTTATATATGTATATGTGTTTCTATCTATACAGATATATGGAGATATATATATATATATATATATATATATATATATATATATATATATATACGCATATATGTTTACCATATGTCCAGAACATGGAGTGGAATCATACCTCAGCACCAATAATCTCAATCTCTTAGTGCAAGTGGATGTCATGTATGTACTGCAGGTATATATGTAGACTGTTGCTACTGTAACAGAGGTTGCTTTAACAGACATGTTGTGTGTGGGAGGTCATATCTGCTATTGACATGTACGCCATCAGTTACTGACAGACATCCTAAGGTCATCATAGTACAGTACCACTGATATCACAGTAATGATCCTGTGGACTACAGCAGAGATATGACCAATAAATGTAGACAGTCTGGCACACTCTGGTCAGTACAGAGGTATGCACAGATCCCCTTAGTGCGAGACATGTGGACCAAGCCTGACAATGTGGATGCTAACATCCATGTACATGGGTGTATCATGTAAATAGTGGACTACATATGCCCACAAAGTTTTTGCATTCACACACTCCTGTTTGTCCTGACACATAATAACCCATGGTGCAGAGGTCACATGGTCACATACTACCTACTAATTAGTGACATACATCTGTACAGCATCCCACTGCTTTGTCAGAAATTCATGACAATTATGGTGGCCCAGCAGCAGTACATCTGGCAAATATCTGGACATAACATCACACTGGGTAATTACACTAAGCTGCTAGGCATGTAACAAAGCACTGAGCAAACTACAAGCAGACTGCCACAACACTGGCCTACATTTCTTATGGGGGAATACAGGCATGTCACAGCACAGAGTAACAGACACCTGTGTGAAAGTGCATACCCACAACCAATGTGAACGCAGCCACAGCCACATATAGTAAGCAAGCTTAATATTACAGTATATGGACTGTCTGATGAACACCATCCTCATATGTGCCACTCACACACTAACCCTTCATATACTGGGCCACGACACAGTGTGGTCCGATGCCTGTCTGTGGTATGGGACATGTGTGTGCTTGGCCCTACAAACATGTAAGCCAATATGGTACCATACACTGGAGCAGCATGTAACATCAGATAAAACAGGACCAAGAACAATGACATCTACCACAGTCTGTACACAGGCCAAGGTACGTATTCGCAATACACATACTGTCTACACTCACCCTAAGTACACAGACCTCACTACTGTACACAAAACCACAGAGTGCCCAGGTTATGTCCTCAAATATAACCCCTACTATACATAACATGATATATGACTGGCTTGTTATCAGGTATGATGTCAATAAATAATGGTGTACAGAACATATGCACCTCTTACTGCATGACATATGTACAAAGGTTGACAGACTTGTGGCTTGAGGCACAAACACTGGGCCATTATTGGCAGGTTGCTGTGATAACCTCATAAAGTTACTTTTGTAACAGAGTTTTTTTGTGACATTTGTCCTATGAGGGATATGAAGTCAGTAACTCTCATGGCTGTCAACATGTACTTACTGCAACCCTCAGACTATGCTTTTGTAGTTCTAAGATAGGTGATCTGTGACTAATACAAGACACATAAGACTCCAAACACTGGCTAGTCTTCAGATAACCCTACAGGTGGGAGTTTCCTCAAACACATAACACTGTCATGACAGGTATTAAATCATGTAGACCAGCCATATTCACACAAACCCTGTTAAACCAACATTACTCCAAATACAGAAGAGCAACACTTACATTCTGTAGTCATGTCTGGAACATCCCCCTCCTGTTTGTTGTCCTGTCTCCACAGTGTATGTTGTTATAGGTGATGCTGTTTGCCAAACACCAGCATGAAGTCCTGCTCACAGTGAATGAAAAGGGTCAACACCCACATGATGTTCCCAGTTATAGGAGTGTGTTTCTATGCAATTGGGTATGGGAATGTTACCATAGCTGTTCCACATGTAATCAGCTAGTGGGGGACTGCACTTAATGCAGAGGCCATCAGCTGATCATGAGCATTACTTACAAAACACAAGCTGCTGCCTAAGCAAAGAAGGTGTACTTCTCCACATCCACCAGAGAGAGTGAGAGAGACAGACAGACAGAGACAAAGTAAGACAGGGACAGGGTGGGAGAGTAAAACCTAAGCATGTTTGTGCCACATACTTACCAGTACAGAGTTTCAAACCCCTGCCTGACTATGTCTTGCTGTCAAATGTCTTTGCAGTTATTGCATGTGCCACAGAGCTTACATGTTAGAGAGCTGTCCAAAGGTATATTCGATGGTGAGTGACATCAGCAACAGTGATATAGGATGGATAATGTAAGTGTAGTCCGCTTGCCTGTCCACAAGAACAGGTGTCAAGGTCAACACAGCCACACTCTCTCAGGGACACACACACATTATCACAATTGTCAGGGTCAGGATTACACTTCCTAACTAGCTAGTTTGCCACAATACAGCAATACACAGGTATCACATGCACCACAGGGGTTATCAGAATGATATATAGGCAAAGGGTATGTCAAGGTGTCTGACATCAGTAGTCTTGCTTCAGTAGGCCAATGGGAGGTGTAGTGAGTGTGAATGGCATCCAAATCATTATACTCCACACATACACAGACACAGGTTTGCCAGTACTGACATGCATGGGTGCATTGCTTCACAGATGTGTAGTGGTTGACTGTGTCAGAAGGCTGTCCAAGGCTAGGTAAAGGGTATACCTTGGCATCAGGCCACAAGACAATGGTCGGCAGTGTGGCTCAGGGTTGTAGTGTCTGGATTGGCCCACACAGGTGGGTATTGTATTCACCATCCAGTCATCTGGGTTACTATTGTGGGTGGCCAGTGTTGTTCATTGCTTGCCATGTATGTGTTCTATATTCCATAACATGGACGGTGTCTGATATCAGCACACGTCCCACATGCATGTTCTGTGACATGTGGAAGTATACCTAGGGTGTCTGGTGTATGTTTTGTAGACAGATTATCATCAGATGTGCCATTCCTGACCTCATGTGGTGAGAATTGGAAATGGACACCAGTTTGACCCTGCACCTACATTGACAGCATGATGCAGGTATTCCCTGGTGTCAATGGCATCTGTCCATAAAGGGCATGTGTATAAGGCATGGTATGTCCTTTGTGAGTTACATTTGCTGGCTCTGCAGTTGTTGCAGGCGTCCAGTGGGGAACATAGCAAAGGAGCACTTTATGCAATGATTTGCCTATTGTAGGGATGGGACAGGGCACCATGTCCTCTGTAGTCCACTGCAATCACACCATGGTTACTATCTGTGGGAAATATGCAGGGAACTACCAACATAGTGTTTGTTGCCTAGCCAAGTGTGTTTGTGTATGAGACATGGGTGCAGAGTGTTCTCTGGGTAATACAAGGGTTGCCTATATTGTTCCTCAAGCCATGATGTCACATGTAGGGGTATGGATTGTGTACCCCAGCCTCTCTGCTGTTTGACATCTGTTATCCTTGTAAGGTGGACATTGTGATATATAATAGGCCCACTATAAAAGGCATTTTCAGAACCCACTCCACAATGAGTCCTGTTGTTACACACTCACAGTTACCTCCACACAGGATACATATGATAAACACACATACACTAAATCTCACAGTTGCCATGTCTGGGATTAGAACTCCTGCCTAACTAGTATATCACACTATAGCATTACGTAGTTATAGCATGTGCCACAGAGCTTACTGGACTACTCTTTCCCCAAAGGTGTATTTCAAAGTGAATGACATCAGCAGGCTTGCCAAAGTACGGCAATGGAAGTTGTAGTGACTGTTAATGGCCTCAAAAGCATTGATGCCTACACAGACAAACACACACACAAACACACAGACTTTTGTACTTGCCATATCTGGGATGAGAACTTCTACCTAACTAGTACATCACACTACAGCATTACACAGTTATAGCACATGCCATGGAGATTACTGGGCTACTCCTTCCTCAAAGGTGGATTTCAAAGTGAATGACATCAGCAGGCTTGCCAAAGTAGGGCAATGGAAGTTGTAGTGACGGTGAATAAGCTCAAAAGTATTGATCCCTCCACAGACAACCAAACACATGCACAAACACACAAACATTTACACTTGCCATGTCTAAGATGAGAACTCCTACCTAACTAGTACATCACACTACAGCATTATACAGTTATAGTACACATCATGGAGCTTACTGAGCTAGTACTTCCCCAAAGGTGTATTTCAAAGTGAATGACATCAGCAGCCTTGCCAAGATTGGGCAATGAAAAAGTGTAGGTCATAGGTTCATAGGTTCATAGGTTGGTACTAGACTATTGGTCCTAGGACCTATACATGCCTAGCCATGACAATTTCCTGGCTATGTCTTCCCACAGTATTTACTTCCCTGAACCCCTGTCTAGCAGAGAGGGACACTGCTTGACATGTATGGGCAGTCTATTCCAGAGTCTGGAGAGTCTCTGGGTCAGGAACACATCCCTCCAGCATGTATTGTTCATTGTGATGACAGGATTTGGATGCCTGGAGCATGTGGCTATGAGGATTTGGAATTCTTTAAGTGTACCATGTCCAGCAGCTGTGGGTTTGATATGGCATGGTATGTTAATCAGAGATCGCCCCTGAGAAAACAATATGTGACAGAGTACAGCTGGATGATTTTCAGACGGTCAGCATAGGGCATCTGATTTAGGTCTGTGATTCCTTTAGTGAGGTATGTTTGCAGCCTTTCTAGGTGTTGCAGATGTCTTGTGAGGTACATACATAACTGGCCATTATAGTCTGTACTGGGTCTACTGAGAGATGACTACAGTGGGCCAATAGCCTCCTTTTTCCTGGATTTAAAGCCCTTAGTGATGAGGTGTGCCACATAGGTGGATGTCCTGACTGTTGTGGTGACGTGATTATCAAAGGTGAGACCACTATCCACCTGTGTCCCTAAGTCTCTTATCACACTTTAGGTGTTTATTGTACTGCCACCTATGTGGTTCTTCACAGGTACATATCCCTTACCAAAGGGGATAACTATACATTTCTTGTTATTGATCTTGAGGCCATGGCTCAGGCACCAAGCATGTCTTTCAGTAAGGCCCTTCTGTAGTATATGTGGGGATTCAGTATTGGCTCCCAGTGTGCCAGTCATCTTTGACCTTTGCTTGCCAGAGTTCCTTACTGTTGGACTGTACTTCAGAGCAGTAGACGCCAAACAAGAGCAGTGCCAGGACTGAACCCTAAGGTACTCCAACTGCCACTTGCTGGGGCTGGGGTTGATGTCACCTACATTTACAGTGTGGGTTCTGTCAGTACAGCAATTGGCAGCCCATTGGGTGACATAGGGATTAATGGCCAGATTGATACATTTATCTATGATTCCAGACTGGGGGATGACATTGAAGGCCTTGGCGAGGTCCGGATAGGCTCTGTGAACTACTTTACCCTCATGCACAGCTCTGGAGACTGATTCACAGTTGTCAATCAGGTTGAGGTGACATGATCGGCCCTTCAAAAACCCAACCTGGTTGGGTCCAGTGTTTGCAGGTTGCCAATGTCTTTGTTTTAACTTCCATGATAATACATTCCATGGCCTTGCAGATCAGGCACATCATACTGCTGGGGCTGTCGTTCACAGGATCCAAGGTGGATCTCCCCTTGTGGACTGGGATAACTGTAGCTGTGTGTCACACAGTGGGCATGAAGCCTGAGGTGTAGCTATGATTAGACATGACACATGGGTTAGGTGTCAGTTCATTTTGTAGTTCATATAGTACACAGGCCGAGATGTTGACTGGTTCCATGGCTGCTCTTGTCTTAGCTCAGGAGAGTGTGTTTTTTACCTATGTGGCTGTTATTACCAGAATCTGGCAATCTTTCAGTGTTGAGATGGGCCCCTTCTGCGGTGGGAGGGGGGTGCAGTTGGCACAGAATTGATCTGCCAGGATATTGGCAATATCCTTGGGATCAGTATATTTAATACCATCCTGTTGTAGCTCAGAGCAGATCTGAGCATTGTCATTTAGATTCCTGACATAGCTATGGAATGGCTTGCAGTTGTCTTTGGCTATATTATATTCACAACTAGCTTTGGTGGATGTTATGAGGGATCTCAGCTTCTTATTGTGGCTGGTAAGGGAGTATTTTGCATCCTGGAAATTCCTCTGATTCTGCAACAGTTTCTTCCTTTTGTTGTACAGTATGTTTATGGCAGGAGGCCACCACGTTGACTTCCTTTTCTTGGTGGGGAGTGTCTTGGTTCTATATTGGATGGCATGATTCATGCATGAGTGGAAGTGCTCATACAGTGAATTCATGTAGGATTCAGCAGTTGTCCTTTCAGTTCCCGTCTGCATGGGTGTCATGACTTTAGTCATGTCTGACATGTGTAGCATGACATTGCTTTGAAGATGTGTGTTACTGAGGTTTCCTTACTGGGCTGTGGGGGAGGGATGGGGATGTTAAGGGTGATTAGTTCATGGGCAGACCTTACCACCGATGGGGTGACTATAGGTGTGGAGCATTGATTTCCCATGTTGGTAATGACCAGGTCTAGACTATGGGACTGGTAGGACTATGGGTTACTTGATCCAGGGCATTGGAAATATGACTTCCAAGAACCGTTGGGCACATGTGTTGGTACACAAGTATTTTTCCCAGTTAATGGCATGGTAGTGTAAGTCATGCAGTATTAGGGTGTTTGGTTGTTTCATAATATTTCCCAGTATCTTTCAAAAGCTGTAGTGGGAATCATGGGGCATGGTGGGTAATCTGTAGCAAGCTATACAATTTGGATTGCAGTCTGACCTAGTGTTAGTTGCATAGGGATATTTCAAACACATTCTGTTGGGCAAGTAGCCTGGCAGTGTGAATATCCTTGGTGAATATGGACACTTCTCCACCTTTATTGCTTTGATCCTGGTTTGGTGGCTGACAGGTGTGGTGAGAGCTGTACCTGGTATTGCAGGGGTGCTCTCTGGAGCCTTGGATCAGGTCTCTGTTACTGCACAGATATCGAGTTTCTCCATTTTTAGATGTGGCTAGTGACTGTGAATGGCCACAAAAACATTGATCCCTTCACACACACAATGAGTTTCACAGTTGCCATGCCTGGAATAGATCTCCTAATTTAGTAGTATGTCATACTACAGAATTACACAGTTATAGGATGCGCCATGGAGCTTACTGGGTTACTCCTTCCCCAAAGGTATATTTCAAAGTGAATGACATCAGCAGGCTTGCCAAAGTATGGCAATGGAAGTTGTAGTGACTGTGAATGGCCTTGAAAGCATTGCTCCCTACACAGATAATTACGTACACACAAAGTTCTAAAGTTGCCATGTCAGAGAAGAGAGCTCCTATCTAATTAGTACATGACACTACAGCATTACGCAGTTACAGGACACACCACAGAGATCACTGAGCTACTCCCACCCCAAAGGTATATTTCAAAGTGAATGACATCAGCAGGCTTGTCAAAGTAGGGCAATGGAAGTTGTAGTGAATGTGAATGGCCTCAAAAGCATTGATCTTTACACAGATAAACACACACACAGAATTCTGCAGTTGCCATGCCTGGGAATAGAACTCGTACCTAACTAGTACATCACACTGCAGCATTACAGTTATAGGATGCACCACATAGATTTCTGGGCTATGTCTTCCCCAAAGGTGTATTTCAAAGTGAATGACATCAGCAGCCCTGCCAAAGTAGGGCATTTGAAATTGTAGTGAGTGTGAATGGCCTCAAAAGCATTGATCCCTACACAGACAAACACGCAGTTGTCATGTCTGCTATTAGAACTCCTACCTAACTAGTACATCATACTGCAGCATTACGCAGTTATAGCATGCACCACAGAGCTTATAGGGCAACTTTTTTCCCAAAGTTGTATTTCTAGGTGTAGTAGGGCAATGGGAAGTGCAGTGTGTGTGCATGGGACATAACCCATTCATCTGGAAGCAGACACAAAACACTCAGGCACACACAGGTTTATATTCCACAAGTATGTGTATACAACTGCTAGATGACTACTGACTTGTACAGTCATGTTACACAGTTAGCACAAGCACCACAGACACTGTAGTGCTGAGGGATACCAGAGGCAAATTTCTACAGTGATTGACATTTGCACATCATGTGGTTTTAACCAATTGGATGTGTGCTGGGTAGGACAGGCTTCATGATGGGAAGCTCTTTGTCACTGTCTGTCACTCTCTTCCACACATCTATGTATGTGCAGTTTTGGCCTATTATAGTGTATTGTCCTTGGATATATGTGTGTATTCCTATCCAATGTGTGTGCAAAGCATGACTGGTGTGTACTGAGGAGTGTGTGCACAAACATCTGTGACTGTCAGATATGTATAGTCCACTGTTGTTGGCAGACATGGGCTTTGTTTACATAGGCTACATTTCTGTTAACTGTGTGAGCATGCCCAGTATGACCTTTCAGTATTTTGTTGTCAGACATGTGCTTTGTTTCTCTAAGTGTGGGAGCATGCCCAGTATGACCTTCTGTATTGAATGTGTGAATCCATTCCAGGTAGGTTGTACTTCAGTTCAGGTTTTTGTGTTCTGCACCTACAGCTAGCAACCTGTTTCTGCAGGATATCTGTAGATCGGTTGACAATATGGGGTGAAAATGGGCAAAGGATAGTGGGTTACTGTAGGTAATTGTGTCTGTGCTGCTTCTGTTACATGGTCCTGGTGTTAGTAGAGATATTCAGACATATGTACTGTTTTACACTGTGATGTTTTATGTCATCAAGTACTGTCAGGTATACATATTTGCTTGCACTAATGTCCTGGGGAACACAGGGTGAATGCAGCTGTGTCCAGTATTGTGGTCTGCAGCCTACATATTCTTGCACAATCTTGCCATTCTATAGGGGAAGCTGCAGACACTTGCTGCTGGGTCTGTGTAAATGGTTCAGTACTTTGGTACAGTGGTGGCTGAGGATCCCATGTTTGTTTGTACAGCCATTGATGTGACAGTATGGCCATATACTGCTGTGGCCATACCTAGCAGCTGTATTGATTCACCCAGGTTACCCAGAGGCAGGGGTCATAATTCTAGACATTACCCCTTCACATTGTGGTTTACATGTAGGTTTGTAGACACCTATTCCTGTGTTTGCAGGCAGGGATAGTATGTGTACACTGCTGAGTTTCAGACTTCACACACTCCATGCCATCCATGATCCTACCCCCCCCCTCTATTATTCTGTCCTCTTCCATACATTATGCAAACATATGTTACTGATAGTTATCACCTCATCACAGCAGTAATTTGGTGTTGGTCCACAGTTCATGCAGTAGGACATGGTGGACATGTTACTGGGATTTCTCCACATGGCCTTATATTTGGGTTCTGTGGACTGTGTTATGTTGTTATGTGGGAGTCCATGACATAATATACATTGGCATTATGGGTGAGACACAGGCCTTTGGCAGAGGACTGTAGGCCATTTGGTAGTGATGCAGGCCAGCTGTAGCAGGCCGTTGCATTGTGTCACTCCTAGAGTCCCAGACTGCAAGCCACTATATTCCCCTGGGGTAACAGGGTAGGTGTGTAAGGTGTTAATGCCAATACTTTCTGTCATTATTGATCCAGTGGTGTGGATGCTGGCAGGGTGCTGCTTACAGCTTGGGACACACCTCCATGGGACACCTGTCTGCATGCTGCATTCTTTGGCTATTGCCATACAGAGGTGGGGGTCATATTGTACTCATTCCCAACAGCAGGGCTAAGACCAGAGAAGTACCTGTGGGTGATGGTGGGGTGAGCTGAGTGCATGTGTGCCATGGACACTACTTGCATCTGACTCACCGATATGCATGGGGCATTCCACTTATGCTGGCTTGTGCAGGGACATCAGCTGTTTCTCAATACTTTATACCCGTGACCTTTGTGGTCTGCCAGTGTTTGGCCAGATGACATCGGTATTCCCTATTACAAACCCAATTAATGTGCTGCTAACTTGTATGTACAATTCCAAAGGTGTGTCCATTTGACAGTAACATATTATGCACTGTCTGTCTGGGGTACTTCCCCCCCGTGCACTGTTTGTATGTCTAGGCCCACATTCATGCCATGTCCATCTTTCAGATGGCGACAGATATTACTTCCAAACATTTACTATGGCTTACTGCTGGAATGTGTTTTGCTGGGATGCATTGTTTTTGGCACTACAGTTGTAAGAACTTGGCCATGTCATAGCAGTACTGGTCAATGGCCACCAGGACAAACCTCACCATGCCTACATACTGATCACTCTCACACAATATACAACACACACCAACCTAACACACGCAACCCTGCATATTGTACACATGCTACATTCTATCCTGCTACTTTGGTCAGCTCAGGTAATCTGTGCTCCACTGTTATTATACCTACAAATACATGTTACTACATTTCTACATAGGATTGGGGGGCACAACTGACACTTGTACACATTTACTATGACTGTACTGATATTTCAGGTACTCCATTTCATTCTGTATTCTGATCTATCATGCTAACTAGAGGCATATCAGTGTACTACAGTCTTAGGTTTGATTGACCTACATTTCAGTTTAAGACTTCTGACCCTTCTCAATTACATCCCACTGCCTGACCTGTTGTAGTCTGTCTGTGTAGGTCTGGAGAGGAGGATGTTCTCCATAGCCATCAATCAGAGACCTTTGCAGTCTTTGTTTGTGTTTGTCTACTCCTGTCCTGCTGGCTGAGGCTGTTGCTGGGTATGTGATCCTCCCTGACTGACATGTGTGTGTCCTATGGACACATGTGGCCCACCACATTTCCTGCAATGAGTTTTGTCACCTTGTATAGTACTGGCTCCTATGGTGACATCAGTATGTGTTACAGATCTCATGTTGCCACTATAGATGTCTACTATCTGCTGGCATCACATTCAGCCACCCGATTCCCTTGCATGCTCACATCCATACCATAGATACAAGTAACAAAACACACTACTCCATTTGGCAATTGATAAGAAGAGTGACTTACCTTGTGGCTGTGCCAGTACTGAGGATGGTGCTGGAGGGCTGCACATAGTACACTCCCTATACATGGTTAAGCACAGGTAGTATCATGTTTGGAATCCCTTTTACCGTATGTGGTGAGTCAGAGAGAGGTGTCATTCCATGGGTTCCTACCATGTCAGTGTATGTGCTATGTGTTGCCTCTTTGCCATGGCCTGGGCATACTGGGCACACCTCCTTCTCTTTTCTGGGGCAGGTTAAGGATGTTACTCCTCCGAGTCACTCTGTGCCTGTGCATGCCTTGGCAATGGTAGGGGGGCTGTGTGGCCCTGCCCTGTGCTGTTCCTGCTGCAGCTGTTTCGGCAGGATCATATTGTGTAGCATGGCACATACAATGACAATTTGGGTACATGTAGCTGGTGAGTACTGCAAGGCTCCACCGGATGTGTCCAGGCACCGGAACTGTAACTTGAGCATCCCAAACACACAATCTATTCTGGTCTGTGCATGTGCCTCATTATGGAGGTCTTGTTCAGGTGTGTGTTCATTTCTGATGGGTGTCATCAGCCATGGCTCTAGTGCATAATCAGCATCCCCCACTAGGTGGCTGTAAGGGATGTCCACATTGGCAAATCTCTGATACAGCTGCATCATATGGCCGATGTGGGAGTCGTGATAGCTACCAGGGCAGCCAGCACACACATTCATTATAATGCCCTGGGCATCTCACATGACCTGGCAGTTAATGGAGGGGAAGCCCTTGCAGTTGATGTAAACCCTACCCCGCACACCAGGTGGTGCTTTGATGGATATGTGCGTGCAATCTATAGCACCCACTACCTCAGGTTATTCTGCTATTTGGTGGAAGAAATGCATATTGCTGGTCAACACCTCATGGCTGTTGTGGAAATATATGTGCTCACTGGCATGTGCTGACATGGCATCTAGGAATTGCTGGAGTACCCTGGATGCTGATGCCTGTGAGATCCCCATGATATACCCAGTTAGCCTTTGGAAGGTATCTGTGGCTAATATTCTTAGGCCTACACATACCTTGGTATCTACTGGGATGGGTTCCCCTCTGTTGGTTCTGTGTGTGAGGTGTGGCTGGCACAGCTCAAAAATTTACTGTAGGAGGACCCTGTACACCCTATAGTGCTCCACTATCCCTAGCTCATGTAGCCCCTGGTAGGTTACCCTGGGTCTGTACACTCTTCTCCTTCTCCTCACTGTGGGTTGGTCATCAGCATTCTCATCCTCACCACCTCTGCCTCTTTTACATGTTGATTTATGATAGCTGCTGCAGCACCTATCATTTTATTACTTTTGTTTGGTAAAATTTCCCCACTTGTGTACACCAGTGGTTTAGAGTATGTGGGAAAAACCAGGTGTTTGCATAGTTTATAGTGGTGTGCCGGGCTGGGCTGCTGCCTGTGTAATTGGCTGATTATGGTACATTTCACCTGCCAGCTATGCTAGCTCTCCTTGATTACCTTCCTACTGCTGTTTTCCCTTCCCATTGCCTTCCTGTTTAAGCCCAAGGGTCCGCCCTGCAAACACAGTGCTCAGATGTGCATGGAGCTGCTATTTCCTGGTTTACTTTTTTCTTTCCTTTAAAATACGGTGCGCGACGCGCACACCCGCTTAGGCAAAGTAAGTGTGCTTGGCAGCTTCAGACACACCCCCTTGCTTAGCTCTGCTAAGCTAAGGGCAAACCCGAGCTACAGGGCACCAATAAGCTTGCAGTATGCCTGACACACCCCTCTATGATGTCAGCTAGCTCTTAGGTTTGCACCACGGTATTCCTGCACCTATACGGTTGGATGCAGGCTAGCCATGAGTGGAGATCTGGGATTCAGTATCATTCCCCTCATTTGCATAGGACTGCCTGCTAATGCCTAGTTACAAGTCTGACACTGAGCCTTCCCCGTTAGCAACCCCTATTCCCTGGCCATGTTGTCTTCTGTCTGCCATTGAATATAATGACAAAATTGTGATTTTGGATAGAATGCTTGTTTCAAGGTTTTTTTTTTTTATATTTTTGGCCCAATCCCATTTGCCTGCTGCTGCCCTACGCTTATTTTTTTTGCAACTATTTTCCATGCCAATGGCCATATATTTGGCTATTGGCATGCTTTCCACATTATATACACCTTTTATTTGGAGCTGTCATGGCTCCATTTTGTAGTTTGCAGAAATGTACTCGGTTACTAACTGATTACATTTCTGCAGAGTACACTAGTCCTGCACGGCCGGCTGCCGGCTTCCTGGATCGCAAATTCACCTCATTTGCATGGTTTTCACCTGCAAATGGAGTAATTTGCATATAGGAGCTGTGTCCGTGCAAGAATAGTGCAGGAGTGCTCGTGCACATCCCGGGAACTTGTTCCTGGATATCTCGGTGGCCATATTGCCTCCAGCAGCTCCTGCACTATTCCTGCATGCCGTGCAGAGCTTGCTGAGTGTGAGCAAAGTTGGAATCCTTCATACAGTGTTTGATCTAGAACATTTCCTACTTGAATGTTATGTCATCATGATTAATTGTAGGCGACCCTTAATAAGGGATAACTGTTACTTAAGAATGACATTTAAGTATCTTAATACTACATTTTTGCTTCTGAGTTTTTGGAGTTACACTTAACTTACAAGATATTATGCTAAAAAAGTTATCTGAGCTAGTGCCCAGAAACACACACACACACACACACACACACACACACACACACACACACACACACACACACACACACACACACAGATGCACACGCACACAAGCATATTAACTCTCTGAAATAAAATATGTAAACATAGTCTTTACCAAGTTTCTTTCTTTATTCTTATAACTTTGCCAAAAAGTATGTAAAAATGGAAGGATCTTCAAAATGTATTTCTGTCCATGTTGAGAACACAGAAAGCAACAACTATTGCCTTACACCAGTGGCAGCGTGATATAATTGTTTTCCATTGCTATATTCTATTTTCCTCATTTCCTTGAATACATGGTTACATTCCTATATCTACATCCATGGAGACTCATCCCTTAGTAAAGATGTAAATTGTCATAAAAGCAACCGAAAGGCAAACTGGAAACCTGTGGTAGACATTTACCAGTCCAGAGTATAACTAACTTATATTGCTATACAGCCTCCGGGAAGGTTCCCTGCATATAGCTTCCATCTTATTTGATTTACCTAATGCATTCTTGTCAATTACGTGCCCACACCACAGCATACTGTCTTTGAAATATTTCTCTCTCTCTTTTTTTTTTTTTGTTGTTTGGTAAGGCCTATGTAAGTCAAACCATCTTAGCATTCCATATTGTTCACCTAGATGTTCTGTGTTATTCTTCAATAATAGTAGGTATAGATATGACTCCACATATTAGCCAGTACTATGGAATACTCTTTTATGTACAGCAGTCATTAAAAATGCCTTAGACGGCTCTTCAGTCTTCTTTTGTGAGAAGACCTATGCCAATCCCCCAACATTAGACAACCTGACACATCAAATATATTTAGTTTTCAATAAGACACTCTGTAGATTCCCAAGTGGACAGTTACTTTGAAATATATGCATACATGAACACTCCCCTGTTGTGCCAGTGTTAAGCACTGGGGCATAGGAGTTCACTCCTCTTCACTTTAGACAACTTCAGGCACATGCCAGCTTTTTGTAATTGGGTATAACGGTTTAGTGAACCACTCAGGTTTTGTCACATTTTAGCCTAACATACGGTTCTGGTTTTTTTTTTGCCTTAATGCCTTCTGCCCTTCATGCCTCTTTAGTGAGTAGCTCTTTAGCCTTTCTTACTAGAAATAATAACTTCTTATTTATAGCCAAGTATGTCAGAGCTCTTAATTTATACTTTACCAGAGTGCATCATCATGTGCCAAACAATCATTGCATGCACACATGGTTATTGTCTGGTTTGTACATTTGCATTTTATATACAATTACTTTTCATACAGAGGAAACTTTATCTACAGTTATATGTTCTTAACAGCATAACAGAGTCATTGAAAGGTAAATTTGAAAGTAATTTCTCAAGGAACTTAAGTTTCTTTATATGACTCAGTATTAAGTCTCACTCCTGTATTTTTTGTAGTGATTAAACACAAGTCTGATATTCTGTCTATAATTGAAATTTGGGCCTATAATAGCAACATGTACAGAGGATATCAGGACAGAGTGAAACACAAATCCTACCACATAAATAGTGTATTAATGAGAAGAGTTTGAAAAGGCACCCAGATTTGAGTCTGCATTTAGAATGTTAGTGTACATACCGATATACAGCAGCCCAGTAACCTGACAAGTTATTGTGAATGTTACTGCTTAGGTTACTATTGCTGGTTGTCCCAAAGCTGTAATTAATCTGAAACAGACAGAGGAATGACGCAAAGGGTTTGAAAACACCATGTATACATAAGTATGCCTCGGGACCACATAAAATAATTGTAATGTACTACCATTATTCCTGTTGTTGCCTATACACTCTGTTAAAACTGTTCAAGAAGTACACAACTCGAAAAACAATACATTATTGCCAAGTGTTGCTGTTTGTAGGTATACCATATGGTACAATGTGCATGATAAAAGAAAGCACATGACATTACCAATCATTGTCTCAGGGCTGCTGGGCTTTATAACAGACTCACACTGGCCAGAAGGGGTACATACACACCACTCACTGTTAGCATGAGTCCCTGGTGTAGGTCAAAGAGCAGCGGGTCCTTAACTCACTTATTATCTACAAATACCATGCCCATCTGGTGACATTTGTCAACACAAACCATATTTTACAACATCAAGTGTCTAGCCCTTCCATGGTATAAAGTCTGTGATCTCTGTTATCCTATATTGAGTATACTGGGCACCACAGTAAATGCCCAAAGCAGTTCGTCTGCATAACTCTTCCACATATATTCTTGAATGAGATTGTGATGGAAACTCACAGTATGTTTTGGAGTGGTGGAAGGATCCCCACAGAGACACAGGGAGAACATGCAAACTTCATATAGGCATTGGCCAGATGTCAAGATCAAGCCATGTACCTTCTGCATGGCAGGCAAAGACCTTAACCATTATGCCAACTTGCTAACTATTCAAATTCTAACATGTCATCCAAAAGAAAACTTCATCTAGTAAACTAAATGAATATACCATAACTAAACCTAATATAATATCTCCTGGGATAATAGTCAAATCTGATGGGATAATATTTTTTCTGTTACTTCTCCCTCAAGGTTGTCCTTTTGCCACTGGGAATATTGAGTAGCATTACTGGTATTGCTGTTTGTTTGTCAAGCACCCACCTGTACAAGGAAAGCACATACACTGTCCCTGATGTTTTCTCCACATAATGACATTTCAGGCATAGGTTCATAGGTTTGTACTAGGCTAATAATCACCAGGGTCTTTACACGCCTAGCCATGCAACCCAATCCAGATTTGTCGCTGAGTTCCTTGGATACTTAAATGATGAGTATATTAGTAAAGAGGTGATAAGGGTTATATAGGGAGGCAGTCTGTTAGTTGGGGATTAATTGACTTACTGCCGACCTTTGTTCATCATACATCCAGTAGCAGTGATCAAGGTTTTTGTCAAATATGGTCAGGACTGAACTCTGCTTCATGTAGATAGGAAGCTAATTCCACAACACAGAGATCTTCTGAGACACATATCAATTTCTCCAGCATGTTCTATTTATGCCACAGGTAGAGATCAGGTCCTTGGATCTAGTGTTACTGTTGCTGTTTGTTTTGAAAATGTGTAAGAGATCCATCTGAGCTACATCTGAGGATGCGTTATATGCTAGTCATAGATTGTCTCTCAGTAACCTGTAGAAGACTGAGTATAGAGATATGGCTTTAAGGTGATCTGTGTAGGGCAGGGTATTCATACCTTGGATTCTCCTGGTGAGGAATGTTTGAGGGTGTTCCAACTGTTGTAAGTGCCTGGTTAGGCACATGCCAAAGGGAGTATTGTACTCAGTGATGGGTCTGATAATAGCTGAGTAGAGCGGTACTCTGACTGCCTATGACCAGCATGCCATACCCTTGATTATGAGTTGGGTGACATAGAATGATTTCTTTACTATCTTGGTTCCATGCTGGTTGAAAACCAGATTACTGTATACATATGTTCAAGATCCCTAACTAATAGTCAACTCTTAGGGGTGCTTTGTCAATGGAGTAATTAGCTTGGGAGGAATATTTCCCAAAGGCACTGTAATGCATTTATTTGTGTTGAGTTTTAATCTTTGGCTCTGACAACAGTCATTCATTTGTGTTAGACCATCTTCTAGGCTGTTGGTGTCATGGGATGATCTATGATAGCTTACAATTTGCATTTATGTGTGAACTTGGTGAGCAAAAGGCCTTTAACATTAGCCTTGACTTCTGAGAACTAGACATCAAGCAGTAGTGGACCCAACACAGACCCCTGGGGTATTCTACTGGTGACTGGTCTCCTTGTGTAAGTGGTCTCTCTGATCTTAACTTCTTGGATCATATATGTGAGCCAGTCAGCAACCAGTGAGTTATGTAGAGATTTATGCCTAGCTCTGAAAATTTGTCAACAATACCCGAGTGATATTGAACTCCTAGGCCAGGTCAAGGTAGGTGGTATGTACCATTTTCCCCTCATTCATAGCCTTGGTGACCCTCTCAAAGAAGTCTACCAAGTTGAGAAGGGAAGACCTTCCCTTAATAAAGCCAAAATGGGATGGGTCCAGTGTCATAGGTTGCTAAAGGCCTTGTTTGTCATTTCCATGGTCATTTGTCCCATGGCTTTGCATACTAAACATGAGTTCCTGGGGATGGTTGATGGTCAACCCTTATGAAGAAGGATGACTGTTATGGCCATCCATTCACCTGGCACATAACTGTAGTTGAACAGTGCTTCATATGGCTCTGCTGGGTTATGTTTTACACTATTTAGAAGGCAATCATGATATTGTTGGGGTCCATTGAAGCAGTGTTTTTGGCTTTAGAAAGCACAATGAGGACATGCTCCCTGTTGACAGCTGGGGGGGTATATGCTTGAAGGGATTTCATAGGGGGTTTTGGGCTAGAGTGTGGGGAAGGTACAGCAATTTTTTTCTGCCAGTAGATTCACTGTGTCAACCTGGTCAGAGAAGTTTGTGTCATTTACCACCAGTTCTGCATACTGCTGAGTGTAATCTTTAAGGTTCCTGACATAGCCAAAGAAGGCCTTGTGATTGTCCTTAACCTAACAGGCTAGAGTGACCTCATAATTGGCCTTGTTTGACTTTATTTGACTCCTTAGTTTATTGTTTAGTTGAATCAGGGAGCTCTTGTCTCAATGCGAGTTACTGTTTCTGATTTTCACCATGACATCTTTTGTTTCATTATATACCTGTTAAGACAAGGATTCCACCAGAGAGGACTGTTTTTAGTATGCTTACTTTTGGTAGTTACTGCAACCTGGATGCAGCCATTTATGTGTTTGTATAGGGTTTTTGTGAATAATTTTGCATAGGTAGCTATACTCTCAGGGTTTAGGGGAGTCATGAGTTTTGACAAATTGTCGCTTAATTGGATGTTGCACATCGCTAAAGGTTTAACTGGGTTTTCAGGGTCGATTTGTATTTTGAAGGAGACAGCTTTCTGGTCCATCCTCAGCAATCAGGACATGACACGGTAAGGAGGATGGGGTGCAATGCTCTCCCATGTTTGTGTGTACTAAGTCTAGCATGTTTAATCCTCTGTTTGGAGTGCACGCCATTTGGTTCAGCGTGCTTGTGTTGATGAAGTCCAGGAAAACTTGTTCCTGTGGTTTAGAGTCAGTGCATGTTTCCCTGTTTAGAGAAGGATAGTTAGATGTCTCCCACAAATAGTGTATTTGGTTGGATGGTAAGTGCCTCTAGTAGGTATTTGTTAGAGATGTGTGCTTCGTAGGTCATAGAGGGTGACCTGTAGCTGGCTAGGATATGGTAATAATCCTTGTCGATGGACAAACCAGCCTTGAGCTGTATTTGTTGCTAATGTCAAGTGAGACACATTCACCTTTAGCCCCTGTCTGTGCTGTTGTTGGTCTAAATGTCTATAAGATGCTATAGCCTTGCACTGTCAGAGTACTTTCTACAGCTTTAAAAGAAGTCTTGGTAAAAGCACAAATGTCTGTATTCTTCAGAATGAGTTTGTGGAGTTTCTTGTTTTAGCTCCTAGCATTTAGCAGTAACACCTTAATGTTGCTTTGATTTTTTTTTTTTTTTTTTTTTTTTTTTGCTGTGCTGACAGTTTTGTCATTTTAACATTACCTATAAAGGCTCTAAGGTGGAAAGCAAGGGGTGGACAGTTTCAGACCATCCTTGACAATGCAACATGGTCTGTTGAACATGTCCTCCCATGCTGATAGATAATGAATTCCCCTGGAGTGACACCAGAAACAAAGACAGTTTATTAAAATCAGTCACTTTCTCTTCATACTGTGGCATCATTCTTGATGAAGGTAGAATGATGCTCAGTGCAAGACATGTAACTGCCTGTGACACATATTCACAGAAATCCATAATGTCTCTCTTCATATAGTCCTGTGAGGTATGTCTCAGTTCATTTACCCCCACATAAGGTTTGATAGAGTCATATAGGTACCTCTGGTGCAATAACTTGAGCGAGTGGATGATATTGTGGATTCTTGCTCCAGATAGGCAGCTAACTGTTATCTTCTTTTAGTCCAGCCTGGTAAGAGGGCAGCTTTGTGTCATATAATAGAATCCCCTAAGACAAGAGTACTATGTAAAGTATTTGCTTGCCTTGTGGGATTTGTTCTGAGGGGTTATTGCATGAGACTTATGTGTTGTGTTGGGTGTTGCTTTTGGTGGGTGCTTTAGTGATTGTTGAGGATAGGTGCTGCCATTTGATGGCTTAGGAGGTCTTTGAGGTTTGGAGAGGTTTCTTTTAAGTGCCTCAGCATAAGAAGGTGTATATGTTTTGTGTGCTGCATTTGAGAAGGATGTAGAATGTGTGCATGTTCTTGACAACCTTGCTTATAAAACAGAGTTTTGCCTGCAAGAAAGTTATGTATGTTAATTTCTTTACAGATTAAAACACTGTCCGAATACTTGAGACAACTGTTTCTCAATATGCCCATATCTACCAAGCTGGCCACAGGGATATTAGGAAATTGAAAATCCATGTTGCCATGACCTGTATTTGGTTTGGGCTATCATGTTTTAGGAACTTAGTTTTACAGGGGTCATTTGGGTGGTGTCAGAGGTCAAGGCAAGATGACAGATAGTGCTGTGATTTGATATTAGTGCTGTTTGATGTGCTAACATGCTGCCCTAAGTATAGCTTCATGAAAAGCCTTTCTTTGTTACAGGATAAAGCCCTAACTACTAGCTTTATAGGTTTGATACAATACAGATTACTGCTAACTGACACTACTCAGTGAACAACTCACCAAAAATACACCTAATTTATAGAAGATGAAAAAAAGCTGAAATCTAACTCCTGTACCCGCTGGCCAATACATGACTAAACTGTGAGCTCTCTGAAGTGCTTACCAACTCATAGAGACCAGGAAAACATATTTTGCCACAAGAATGGAAGATGCTGAAACTTCTTAATGTAAAAGCACATCAAAAGTAAATATTAAGTGCAGATTAACACCAAACAATTACGTTCCTGTAAAGTCCTCTGGCTGTAGAAACAATCTCATTTTAAGCCTCACCTGTATGTTTCCAAGCTTGGACTGACAAGGCTAATTTAAATTAATAATAAATGTGGGAGATAGAAAGGGTAGACTATGCTAAGAAGAAATACTGGTTGGCTAACAAAGAGGCTAAGACAGGAGTTGCAATAGCCAAGAACAAGGCATTATAGGCACTCTACCAGCTAATGGGAGATGATTCAGTAGATGACACAAAGAAATGATGTCGGGTTGAAATGCAAAGACTGGAAGATAAAAAGAGAGTAAGATACTCTTCATAAGGGATGTCAGCAACAACATGATCACTAGTCCACAGGACATCAAAGGCAGATCGAAACATAGCCAGCCTTAGGCATAAGCCAGCTAGGCGGCCACCTAGGGCACCTCTCTAGCAGGGGTGCTTTTTCAGTGTTTATTTGGTGTAGATAGACCAGGATGGGGGCACATGGTGGTGTGGTGGGGGGTGCCATGGAGCCCTTTTACCTAGGGCACCAGTTGACCTAAGACTGCTCCTGGATGGAAGGAGTACTTTCAACACCTTCTGAATGAGGAAAACCCCACAGAAGCTGTACTGCTACAGATACAGCCTATGGTGAGAGAAGTGGAGGATCCCACCATAGAATAAGTAAGAGCAGCACTGAGGAAAATGAGCTTAAGGAAAGCAGCAGGCTCAGATGAGGTCACAGTAGAGATGATAAGGATGTTGGATGAGGTACATGAGAAATGGCTACTGGGGGTACTCATTGCTGTATGTAGAGAAAGGATATGCCAGATGACTGTAGAATAAGCATGCTATTGAAGAGATCAAGAACAAAAGGGACATTCACAAATATGGGCAGTATAGAGGTACCAAACTCCTATCACACTACATGGAAGTTCTGGAGAGTGTGATTGATAAATGAATATACAGAGTAGCAAAAAGTAAAAAGGTAGTCGAGTTGTTCAGATTCAGATCAGGATGCAGCACAACTGACCCACATTTGTAGTGTGACAAATACTTGCAAAAACGCTAGAGATGAGGCAAGAGTCCAACTGGCATTCACAGACTTTGGGAAGGCATATGACAAGATTCAAAGAAACCTGATTTTGATGGTCCTGCAGTGGTTTGAAGTCCCAGAAACATTGGTAGAATTAGTGTAAGGTATGTATAAGGACTCAATGACTTAAGTACAAACAGTGTTCACTCTCACAGTAGAGTTCCCAATGGGATTGGTTCTGCATCAGGGTACAGCTCTAAACCCACTTGTTTATACCGGTGATGGACTAAATTATCAAACAGGTCAGAGGGGACAGATCAATAAATCTGCTGTATGCACATGATGTGGCATTATAGATAGACTCTGAACAAGAACTTCAGCAAAGGAGGATGGAATGCAAAACTGAAGGCACATGGGATGAAACTGAGAACAGATAAAACAGTTGCAATTGCAGCAAATGGGAATGGGGTATATAAGAAGAAGCTAAGAATTGAGCTATAAGGGAAATAGTGGAACAGATTAACAGCTTCAAGTATTTTGGAGGGGTAGCTGAGAAGAAAGTCTGAATTAGGAGGTCAACGCTAGAATTAGTGGGGCTGCAGCCAACTGGCACAGAATGTCAGGGAAGTGAACAGAAAAATACTAAAGAAGCTGAAAAGTAAGGTGTACAAAACAGTAGTGTGACCAGTACTGACCACAAACTTCTTATTGCTTGTCACTAACTTTTCGCCCTCCACTACTTGAATCATTATACCCCTAACAACTTCCCCTCCTGCACTTGAATCAATACACCCCTTTCCATACCATGCTCTTAAATAACACTTCTCATCTTGCTCTTCTCCTAACTGTACCCATTCAGTGCTCTACCTTGCACCTTCTGTATACCTAATTTATAATCCTTCTAGAAGAACCAGTTTGGAACAGGCAGCCTAAATTGAACTAATCCTATACCGTGCTCTCTCAGTCATAGGCTATTGCCACTATCCTCCTACACTCTACTACTATCTTCCCTCTCTTCTTATATAATTTTAGAACTTACTTCATTACATATCTTGAACCTTTTACAAATGTTATGGGATACTAAATTTTTTTCCTACATAATTTTATAAGTTACTTCATTATGTATCTTGAACTTGCAAACCTTTCTTTACTGAAATGTAAGAACGCAAAACTTCTTTACAATAATGTTCCCCTTCTGCAGTATAAATCCAGTTACTTCTGCAAGATTTTGCAGTAGGAACAACATATAGACATAATTGTTGATGTAAATATTTTACTGTATATTCCCAACTTGTAATTATGTTTGTTGTTTCATGAGAAATTTAACTTGTTTTTTTTTTCTGAGAACTGTCTGAAATTTACTTGTCAATATAAACAGACTGTGGTGGAGCTTTTATCCCCAGGCCTCTGCTGAAAACAGGCTCTGCCCAGTCAGAGTTTCCCAATCAACAAAGACAAATAAATACATAAATACAACTGTATGGTACAGAAACCTAGGCAGAAAAGGCAGAGCACTTGTGTAAGACAGAGATGATGGAGATGAATGGTGGTAGGATGCACACTCTGGGAGAGATGAAGAAATGAGGACATCAGAGCAGAAGCCAAAATAGCTCCAATTGCAGAAAAGGTCAAAGAGAACAGATTGCAGTGGTTTGGGCACATGTGCAAAGCACAGAAAACAGTCTGGTGAAGAAGATTTGGGATAGACAGGAAGAAGGCTGGAGGAATCAAAGGTTCTGTCAAAGGGGTGGCTGGATTGTGTGCGAAAAGACCTGCAACAGTCAAGCATGAGTGTTGAAGAAGGTAGGAGCATACTATTGACTAGAGAGAGAGATGGTGACAGTTGGCACAATGCCATGACCCCAAACAGAAAAAGGGGATTAATGATGACTATGAACTTCCTGTTCCTTATTCCTTGGTGACATTCTACTCAGCCCACTTTTATTTTAACACAAGTTCCTCACCAAGTGAATCCGGGGTGCTAACACATTGTCCTATAGAGGTCATTGTAAAGCCTTATATCTATACTGAGTCTCCTACAGGTTACTGAGAGGTGATCTATACCTGGCATGTAAGGCATATTCAGATCCAGCCCTGTTTGACCTTTTGCAAGGATTTGAACTTTGCTGTCAACATAAATAGAACATGCTGGTGAAACAGATACATGTCCTCAAAGGCTCCCTACAGTCTGGAATAGGATCCCCATCCATATGAAGTAGAGCCCACCCCTAACCCTATTCAAATGTAACTTTGACCATTGGATGGGAAATTGAAAATTCACCACGGGTCTAGCCCCTATGTCTTTGATAGACAGGGACTGACAGTAGACATTCCCTAACTAACATATCCACCCCCCACTAAACCTATACCCCTCCAAATATATATCCATGTTACATGGGTATACAATTGAGTTTGGTTGCATGGCTAGGTTTATAAACACCCTGGTTGTTGTTAGCCTAGTGTATACATACAAACCTATTTGACTGCATGAAATCTGCCCTTCACAAGATATAAACCTCCAAGGATTTCATTTTATGATCCATATTTGGATGAGTAATGTGAGAAAATCATGTCAACACCTTGACACTATGCAGCAGATAAACTGTTAATGTTAATAGATGTCATCCTTCCCTCTGAGCAGTAGCAGTAATCAAAGTGTTTAACGATGGGCAAGTGTTAGAGATTAAAGTTAAGTTGGCAAACAATTAACTATATAGATAACAGCAGTCTTTTTAGTGCAGATTAATTAACACTTTATGTTATGTATGTACTGGAATGTTCACTGTTTGGACAATGCATGTTCCCTCCCAGGCAAATCCATCTCCAGCTGGAGAACTGCAGAAGGCTGAAAGACATGAGATGCTTTTCTTGACTGCTGTAGTAGTAGACTTGTAGAATATACTTTAATAGTGCCACATTTCTCACAAACAAAGGCCTTTGCCGGGCACCACTTATACAATGCAGCAGCAATGTCATCACTGCTAGGCTAAGTCAGCTACAGTCGAGGCTGTACCTGTATAGCTAAGCATGGGATCAGGTCAGCTGACACACATATTGCAACTTATATGCTACACCCAACAATGCCTGTCAGCTGCATTGTGTTTTTTTTTTTTTTGCTACATGCACTGACAATTAAGTATCAGGGATTAACTGGGCCATACATCACCTCCATTATCCCATTGTCATTCTGCAGATGTGCAAGGACATGATTTCTATGCCAATAAAGCTTCTGTGCTGTATGGCTCACGCATTTCTAAGTTCATCAGGGACTGTCCTACCAATACAGGAAGGCATTTGTCCTGCGATCTCAACAGCTACAGTACAGTGCAGTATAGCAGTAGGAAAGTATTGTGGGGGACCATAACTTCAGTGGCACATACTGGAGTTGTATTTCAAACACTATGTGATGTAGCAAAAGAATAAATAAATAAATAAGCACGTTGACTATTTTGTCATGTGATCTAGTAGTCCTGCATAAACTGAACACACACAAATGGTCTGCAACAGCATGGCTTTTACAGAAGTAAGCCATATGCATTCACAGCATATGCCCCATACAAATCTATTGTTCTGAGTATCTGTTGTCCCCCTCCAAACTTTGAATTTTCTGGTAGTCTGTACAGCTCAGCTATATAATACAAAAATGCTTCCATTTTCCATTTGATTTCTCTTACAGAAATTAAATTGTTTTATTATTATCAAGAGTCTTATATTCCTGTATTGTGTAAAATTTATACAATTTAACTGATGTTTTTTTCCCTAATAATTGAGCTGTTTCTATCAGTTTATTATTGACACCCATACTTATTAATACTAGAACAGCTTTATAAGCTGAATTTTCTTTGTTTATATAATGCAATTCTATTCACAGTGCAAGCTGGCCTGAATCTCCTGGTAGCATGAAATTTGTTAACACATTGACTATGTTCAGACAGTCTTTTAACCTGGGGCCATGTGTTACTCTTTTGCTGCATTGGTATTCCTGGCAAGGCCGAACCTTATTTAAATATGCACTCACTCATACACACCATGCTTATTTTTCCCAACAAATGCTCCTATGAATTGTATTCTTAATCTAAAACACTTTTTATCCCTTGCAGATTAATGAAGGCACTAAATGTCACTCACATTTTTTCATAGAAATTAATATGCATTACTACATGATAATTTTATTGCTTTGTGCTTACACAACTGATAAAATCTATTTTCCTTTTAAAAAGCAGATTATCCTCTTTTCTTTGTTTAGGCAGTCTTCATTAAGTTGAAATACTTCCACAAAGGTATGTGGATTATTATTATGCAAAATTACTTTATTTTGATTTCACAGTGTCTGATACCTCACAAAGATTTACTTTGTTAATTAATTATTTTGCTTTTTATGGATAAAGATGCTGACTAGTACCATTAGCCTGAATATGTACGTACCTTATATGAAAACACCTGATAATATTCCTCAAAGCAGTCATTAATTGACCATGTTGATTATTGCAATGACTGACTATTAATACATGTATTTAATATATACATGTTTTTCAAATTCATGTGCCTTTGCTGTATATAATTTTTTTGGAATATTCGATACTTACAAAAAGTGCATCTGTTATGTATCGTTGTATTTATTGCCTTGAAAAGGCCTGTTCAGACTAAATCCCAAAATGTTACTGTAAGATCCTTAACCCCTTACTTGTGTACCTTTTCCAGACATCTGAGTGGCTGGCTGATGCTTTTCCTTTCTGTTTATAAAGGGATGTACCTCAGAAAAGGTTGGCATCTTCTTACAAAATTGTCATGAGATTATACTGGGATAGCTGCCTATAAAACTTCCTTAGACTGTGTTCCTAGTACTGTAACTACGGAATAACAAAGGGATGCCAGCTCAGTTTCATTGTCCTAGAAGCACTAATGACTTGGCTGCTGCTCCAGTGATGAGTTTTACATGGTACAGAGCAGGTCCTGTGAAGCAGACTTTCCTGCCCACTGCTGTGTTGCTCAAGAAATCACTATAAATGCTGGTTCTGAGACCGGATATGTGTGTATACTCTCATACACACCTTTTTTCCCATGGCACAGCAGGAAAGTCCTAGCTCAAAGCAGAGCAAAACAACACAGCATTTAAAGGTGGACAATACAATGCCCTTCCTTTTTATTGTCTTCAGTGCTGTGGGTCCCTTAAGTTCATCATTGCCCCCCACATGCCTCCGATATCCATGCCATTAATTGCACACGGGTCATTTGGTCAACAGTGAGGACTTTATCTCTCTAGGCTGCAGGTCTGGGACATCACTTTCCTTTTAATGCATTTAAAAAGACCTACATATTTATATGGAGTAACATGGGAATTAAGTAAACATTCTGAAAATACCGCAGTACACAAGCAATGTCAGTACAGTCAGACAACTGCAAATAAAAAGAACGAAATCATATGGACCAGGTGAACTATGGATGTTATGTATTCCCACTAATTCCCTGAGTTCAATATGGCTTACAAATGAAAAAGAGTGAGTTACAATAAAGGAAGCAATGAACATTTCAGGATCCTGCAACCTGTTGTAGGAAAAGAAGAAACCAATAAAAATAAGTTAGGTAATGCAGAAACAGTTGTGCCCTTACACTAATTCTGGTTTAAAAACAATGAGCAAATATTTTTTCTTTCCTAGTATAGCACTTGCCTTTTTATATATCTAGCACGTTATTTTTCTTATGAAAGAAAGTGCATTCCTTTTCCTTGAGTAACAGAGAAATTGTCACTTCCTAAGGCACTCTGTATAGGTGAAAAAATACTATGTTCTTTTGCAGAACACACCTATACTCTGATAATTTAATATATAAAATACCTGCCAGCAACGCAACATTAAAACAAATCCAACTCCAGGAACACCAACCATTTTAATGCAAATCTTTCGGATAAAAATCCTTCTTCAGTGCTAATACATTCTTACATCACTGTTTATTTTTTATAAGCCTAATTAAGATCATGTGAACACAGTCAGCCAATATGGATGAAATGAACTAGTAATTGTTTTAAAGAAAGAATAGATATCTTTACATTTAGTTAATTTAGGGACTTTTGCATTAAAATCATTGGCATTCTTGGAGTTGGATTTGTTTCATTGTGGCTTTTATCTTCTAACTTCTTGTTTGTCACTGTATCTACCTTTTGCCTGCGAGCAACTTAACACTGAAAGCTTCCCACCATACCAGCTAATAAAAATAAAAGACATACATATGGGCAAGGCTTTTCCAGCCAGCCAAAATAAATTTTATATATGTCAGCAAAACGAATGTAGTAATAGACTTAGAAACTCAACAATCTGATTTAGGAGATGGAATATTCTGTTGCAATATTTATGCTACAAGATCAAAACATCTAAGTGTTATCTTTTAACGTGAATACACAACAAACCAAAGGAGGCAAAACTAAAATGAGTTTTAGTCTTAAAGAGATCTCTGAAATCTGTTGAACTTCAGGAAGTAACTGATGAGTATTAATTAAATTGGGTGATATAATAATTTAACATCTCATATATTGGATTTGTGGAAATGCCAGTTAAAGTTGCATATTTAATAATGTTGCAGCTAGTAAAAATGTCAACAGAAATATGTGTTAATGATTCTATAAACAACTCAACTCCCATCTTTATAGATGAGGTAGGTTCATAGGTTCATAGGTAAGTACTAGGCTATCTGCCCATGGGCATTTATAAGCCTAGCCACAGAGTGATGGCTTTCACCTCCCCATTAGATTAGTAACCTGGGCCTCTGTCAACAGGGCTCCTGAAGTGATCCCAGGGTAGAACTTACGATTACCCATCCACTCATCAACATTTCTCTTGAAGAGGGTCAGTGAGGAGCTCTGTCGAATATGGATTGGGATTCTATTCCAGAGTGAGGGGAGTCGCTGGGACAGGAATCTATCCCTCCAGCATGTCCTGTTTATTGCTGTACATAGGTTCAAGTCGCTAGAACGAGTGGTTCTGAGGGATCTTGGTTTTTTGAGGTGAAGCATGTCCATTAGTTCAGGGTTTGACATGGCCCTATAGGTCAGGCACAGGTCACCTCTGAGCAGACGGTAAGCGAGTGAGAAGAGCTGGAGTTTTTTTAGTCGTGCTTCATAGGGTAATTGTTTAAGGCCCTTAATCCTCTTAGTGAGGTACTTCTGTGGTCTTTCTAGTTGTTGCAGGTGTCTAGTGAGGTACATCCCACATGGGGCATTGTACTCTATTATAGGCCTAATGAGTGAGGAGTAATGGGGCACAATCACCTCCTTGGATCTGGATGAGAAACCCTTTATGATCAGGTGTGCCACATATAAGGATTTCCTGACCATTTTGGCTATGTGGTTATCAAAGTAGAGCATGCTATCTACTTGGGTACCCAGGTCCCTAATTACTTCTTCTGTACTTAGTGGATTCCCATCTATGTGGTAGTTTGTAGGTACTTTGTTTTTCCCAAATGGGATTACTATGCATTTTTTGGCATTTAGCTTGAGGCCGTGACTTTGACACCAGGTGTTTGTCTCTGTGAGACCCTTTTGCAGGATGTCTGTGTCAGCTGGAGAGTCAATTATTGCACCCAATTTACAGTCATCTGCGAACTTGGTTAGCTACAGTCCCTCTGCCTTTGCCTGTACTTCGGAGAAATATATATCGAACAGGAGGGTTCCCAGGACTGAGCCCTGTGGGACTCCGCTTGTGACTTGTTTAGAGTCAGACATGGCACATGCCACTCTTACCGTGTGGGTTCTGTCTGAAAGCCAATTGGCAACCCATCTCGTGACATGGGGGTTGATATTTCAGCTGGTGAGTTTGTCTATGATTCCTGAGTGTGGGATGGTGTCGAACGCCTTAGCGAGGTCCAGATATGCTGTGTGGACCACCTTCCCTTCATCTATGGCCTTGGTGATTGTTTCAAAGAAGTTGACCAAGTTCAGGAGGCAAGATCTGCCTTTAACAAAGCCAAACTGGGTGGAGTCCAGTGTCTGGAGGTTCACAATGTCCCTGTTAATGAGCTCCATGATAATGCGTTCCATGGCTTTGCAGACCAAGCTAGTCAAGCGGCGATAGTTCCCAGGGTCAGTTGTGGCACCACCTTTGTGGAGTGGTACGACTGTTGCTGTATGCCATTCTTTGGGTACATAGCCTGTAGAGAGGCTGAGTTTGAATAGTGATTTGAGATGGGGGGTTAGTTCATTTTGAAGCTCGTGTAAGACACAACATGGGATAGCATCTGGTCCCACTGATGCTGTGTTTTTGGCCTTTGCAAGGGCTGTCTTTACTTGTGTGTCTGAGATATCTAGTGCGCCACATTCTTCTGGGATGGGTGCTAGCCCCTTTGGTGGAGATGGGGGGTGAAGTTTGCACTGAACTTGTCAGCCAGGATGTTGGCAATGTTGGTTGGTTCAGTGTATTTATGGCCATTATGCACTAGCTCGGAGCATATCTGAGAGTTTGCCCCTAGACTCTTGACATAGTTAAAGAAGGCCTTGTGGTTATCCTTAGAGTCATTGGCTATTTTTCTTTCGAAGTTGGCCTTGGATGATTTAATGAGGGAGTGCAGTTTTTTACTGATGTTAATCAGAGATTCCTTCTTATTTTGGGATTTTGTTCTATCTTGCAGGAGTTTCGTCCTTCTGTTGTAAAGTTTATTTATGGCTGGGGTCCACCAGACTGGCTTCCTCTTTTTTGAGGAGTTGGTCTTGGTTTTAATTGGGATGGCTCGGTCCATGCATTCTTGAAGGTGTTCATAGAATGCACTTGTAAAGGATTCTGCCGATGGGTCATCATTTTCCATTTGATTGGGAGCTTTGAAACTTCCCACCTCGGTCTTGAGGATTGTGAATTTGGCTTTAGAGAAGTTTTTTACCTTGATTTCCTTGACTGGGGGGGGGGGTCGGGATGTGGATGTCCAGTGTGATTAGTTTGTGATTTGATCTTACCAATGACGAGTTTACCAACTCTAAAAAACAGCTTGAACTCCAAAAAAAAAAACTTGCTTGCAGCTCCCAGACACAGTAAATAACTGTGAACGAATGTAAAAGTTGTTGATTTATTAAGCGTTCTTTTCAAAATCCAAATACAAACATTTTTTGGTGCGCTTCCAGTAGGAGTTATGTGGTTTTATGGAAATGACAATATGTTTGTAACAAATAGAAATACTACAATGTATCTTTAAATTTTTAAACAACGCAGTGATTCTGCACACATTCAACCAATAATAGTAATGAATGTGTTTAGCATGATGTTCTAGTTTAGAGATAAAAAGAGTGCCTAGTTGTAATAATTTGTATTTCTTTTTATTAAGATTTGTATCTGATGAAGTTGAGTAAGGTGTACTCGACGAAAAGTTGATTTTGAAAAGAACGCTTAATAAATCAACAACTTTTACATTCGTTCACAGTTATTTACTGTGTCTGGGAGCTGCAAGCGAGTTTTTTTTTTGGAGTTCAAGCTGTTTTTTAAAGTTGGTAACCTGAGTTATTTTTATCAGTTTGTTAATAACGAGTTTACCTCAGGTGTGGAACATAGGTTCCCCATGTTGGTGATGACCAGGTCCAGTATGTTGTCACCTCTTGTGGGAGTGTTGACCAGCTGTACAAGGGCGTTTGAGTCTATAAATTCAAGGAAGTATTGGGCTAGGGCATTTGAGCTTGAGTAGTTTTCCCAGTCAATGTTTGGATAGTTGAAGACACCCAGTAGCATGGTGTTGGGTAGAATCTTCATACTTTCTAATGTTCTCAGGAATGCTGCGTGAGGGTCCTGAGACAAGGTGGGAGATCTGTAGCAAGCTATAAATTGAACAGTCAATTTACCCGTTGTCAATTGCACTTGGATGGTCTCAGATTCTGCGTGCTGTGCTACTAACCTGGAGGTGTGGATGTTCTTGATGAATATGGACACACCCCCTCCTTTTGTGTTCCGGTCCTGGTTTTGGGACCTAAAGGTATGGTAGGAGTTATAGCCTGGTAGTGCTGGAGTGCTCTCTAAAGCCTTGAACCAGGTTTCTGTCACTGCACATACGTTGATTTCTTCCATACTAAGGAGAGCCTTGAGTGCATGCATATTGAGGTTTAGACTTCTGGCGCTGAGCAGCATTACCCTCAGTTTTTGTTTATTATTGTTGTTTATGGAGGCGGGTTTGTCTTTTGAGCCTTGCCTAAAAAAGGCAGTACTGGGGCGGCAAGAGTCTTCGCCAGTATTCGAAAGCCCAGGGGCGACAGGTGCAAACTGTCTCTGGCGAAGCAACGTGGCTTGTCAAGCATGTCGTCCCAGGCTGACAAGTACTGGATCCCCTTTGAATGACACCAGTAGTTTAACCAATTGTTGAAACTGATCATTTTTTCTTCGTATGCTGGCATCATTTTGGTTGAGGGCAGGATGCTACTCAGAGTCAGAGTCATACCAGCCTGGGCTACATGGTCAGAGAGATCCTCCATGTCTCTTTTCATGTAGTCCAGGGAGGTACGTCTCAGGTCATTTATGCTAACATGTACAATGACAAAGTCATATTTGTACTTGTTGTGGAGTGACCTGAGTGCATGTGTTATGTGGCGGATTCTGTAATTAATCTAATTTTATTAACTTCCCAAACAAATACAGTAGAAAAGTGCTGAGCTCAAAATGCAACATCAGAACAATAATCATGGCTGAAGGAATAACACTGAGTTTCAAAAAAAGGCATCCAATTTTACTCTATCCAAATATGGAAAAATATGAGTATTCTGAAAGCAAACTATATCATAATTATGTTGCTCAATATAAGATGCAATAGTATTACTTCTAGATAGCTGCTTTAGTAAATTAGAATTACTGGACACCACATGCAGAAGTGTGTTTCTGTCTTAACTTTTCTCATTTTATCTGACATAACCTCTAAACAATATAAGATCTATCCATTTGTACTGATAGAATACATACTTTCATGTAAAAATCCTCCTCCTCAGAAGTACGTGGATTAGCATTATGATTAGAAGGTTCAAAAGTATCTTCTGAAGAAATGTCTAGGCCAGCATCAAAAGAAACTTGGGAAGCTTGAGAGACTATAAACACCTGGGGCTCCCAAGAAGGAACACCATATCTTGCATCCTGGGAGGGTGCTTTAGCAAGCTGCAGAGTATAATCCAACTAAAAATATCCATGTTTATGTCATTGTGTCAAATGCAATCAATCATTGTAGAACCAAAAATGCACAATCATTTCTACAGTGGAAAAAGACTGTCAAGAAAAATGAAGGAATGATGATGGAACTTACACTGAAATGACAGGAATTGATATTTCCACTGGGCAAAAATGTAAACTTTTCCATATAACTTGTTTATTTTTCAGCATTCCTTCTCCATGCTTTGTGGATATCTGGCTATGTCCACTGACTTTTCTACATGAACAGCAATATATGAAAAAAGAACTCAAAAAAACAATATTTCCACCATTATGTACTTTGGAGCTTCTTGAAAATATGCCAGGGAGCACTAAAGTGGTAAAACTAGAAGCTAAGAAGCACAGAAGACACTTCTCACAAACAGGAACTAAAGCATGGAAATTTCCCCTGAAATTCTGGCCTAGGAAACTGGCCAAAGTTTCCTGGGCACTAGGAATAGCACTTTAGGTCTAAGGTTATAGGTTCAGGTAGTGGGGTGTGCCCAGTCAACACATATAGTTACCAAAACAACCAGTAAAAAGTACTCATAGAAAAGTTTTACAGACATCCCAGAATCTTCACTGTATAGTACCTTAAGCTTCCCCTCAGATCCATGTATATTACCTGGAAAAAGAAGCTTCAAGTGCACAGTAAAAATACTAATGTTAGTATAACCGGGGTACTTTCTTTACTAATGATTGTTTAGCAGAAGAACTGACTATATTATACAGGAGACAAAGATGATGTTTTATGCAGTTCTACAGATATAAAATGTTGCTTCCAGTACCTTCAAAAAAAGTATGCAATGTGATGCAGGAGTGGGTCATGTATGTGCCACAGGTTCAATATGATCCACCTAATGATCAGATTATATTACTTATTTAATAACTACTTTATACTCCCTCTTATATTAACATGTTCTGCTGCTTTGACATACATAACTAAGCTGCAAAAGTAGTAATAAAACTAGACTGGGATACTTCCTTAGCTTATGGGAGCTTAGTAGGACAGCTGACTGCATCATGCAATGAGAGCTGAAGCAAAATATGGCATTTGTGCAGCTTTGCAGCTATAAGATATTATGTAGCTGCAACCATACATTAACAAAGTCTTTCTGATTGTGTGTGTGTGTGTGTGTGTGTGTGTGTGTGTGTGTGTGTGTGTGTGTGTGTGTGTGTGTCTGTGTGTGTGTGCATATGTGTGTGAGTGTTTGTGTGTGTGTGTACACGTGTGTGCACGTGTGTGTGTGTGTGTGTGTGTGTGTGTGTGTGTATGTGTGTGTAGGGGGGATGTCAGACTTAACAGAAGAAGTCTTTATACCAATTCAGATTTACCTCTTTTTCCCCAATAATTAATCATTTCTTCTATAATTCCTCTATTACACCTTTTTTTCACTTTTAATTGTCTCCGGGGAGAGTGCATTTTATAAGCGCAATGATATCATGTGTGGTTTGTTGTCTAATAAGAGCATGCCATGGGTGCTAAAAGATCTCAGCAGAAATGTCTTGTGGACAGAGCTGCATCATGGTGAAATGGGGCCCTACACAGGGTAATAAACCTAGGCCACCAGGCATAATAATATTCCATTGTTTGGCTGTCCCTCCCCAAGCTATCATATGACAATGTTCAAAACATATTAATGTACATATTAGTTTCTTTCTGTCTTTCTTTATTTATTTATTTATTTATTTCCAGTTTGATGACTGGGGAATTTCACGGGGGCCAGGGAGCCCATTTTCAGTGGAGGTCCGGGGAGAAAAGCTCCAGCTATAGAAAACATTACAAAATAGAAAACACAGCAAAATATAAACAGAATATATATACAGTAGATAAGAAATACAATTACTAATATTTACATATCAAAGAATAATATTTACAAAATTGTCCCGAGAAAGGCAGTTGTCATTGTTAGATTCTAGACAATATTATGTCTGAATGACCTTATTATAAGAACTAACAGTAATAATCTAGGAACGTAGTGATATTTAAAGAAAGTTATTATTAGAGAGTTACTTTTAGAATGATAATGTAGATATGGATTTTATTTGAAACTTCAAATTTTGTAGGAAAATCACCGAGAGCCATTTGCAAAAAATAAATAAATATATATATATATATATATATATATATATATATGTATATATATATATATATATATATATATATATATATATATATATATATATATATATATATATATATATTCCCTTGAAGCTCACATTTATATCTGGCAAACTATTATATTTTAAGAGATATGATGGATTTATAGTCAAATAGCATATACTGAAGCACTAGTTAGTGGTTATGTGAATGGTGCAGAAATTCAACAGACAAAAGTGTAACACATTTGCCAGTAGCCTAGTACAACCCACTGGACCAAAATGTCCCTTTTGAGGGTCAGCCTAGGAGCACCAACTGGTGAAATTACTTGGTCAGAGTCATGGTGCGAACAAAGGATGACAGCATGAAAAGTTACACTACAGGATGCACCTCGTTAGCAGCTCATCATCGTAAGTATCTGCACTAAGACCCAGAAAAGCTGTTACCCCTCTAACACAGAACTTTTCAGATCTGCATGCCTGCAGAAACAAGCTAAATTAAAAATGGATCCTTAGTTAAAATATTAGCCTTACACCAATAGACTTCATGCCGCCCAGTTCTTATACATCTAAATAATAAACTTACTATCAACAAAACAAGGAAACCAAGGATCATACCCAAAAAACATGTCTCATATGATGATATTCCCGTTTACTTCTTAGCTTAACAATCAACCCCACAATCAGGAATATGTTTTAAATATTTTTCTAATATACCTAGAAAGTTGCTATATTAACATGCTTTGCATTAACAATCATTTTCTGAAGGCTGTAAAGTCTGAACTTCACACAATTGTCACTTAATGACAACAGTCAACAACAACTTGTTACAGAGCCACAAACTTTACAAAAAGATGAACAAAATACATCTCAACATCTTTATTGAAGAATCCAGGACAAATCCAAAAATAATGAGGGTTCACATTTTAAATACTGTTTTATTTTTATTTTATCTTTTTGTGAAACAGGTAAACCCACTAAATGAAGTGTTCCTTTTCAGGGGTGATTCAGGAACACTGTCTGTTTATTTAACTTGGTTAAAGTCACAGAGTAGTCAAATAGAGGTGAAAAGATTCAAACCTTGTACTTATGATTACAGGGAGTAGTTCATTAGCAGCTTACGGCCTTAAGTGTTAGACAACGCTAATGCACTTAAGTTATAAGAACAAGAGATGTTGCATACACATGCATTTTCTGAACAAGAACTATGCAGCCATTTCACACTGAGCTAATCGGAAGAAGTCAAAGGACTCTGAGCTAACTAATCTGTGCTATGTAACATTAAGTATCCAGTTTTTTGCTTATTTCTGAGTTATTTATAGCACTTTTATTTTACTCACTGTGTGTGAGGTATTAAGTAGAATTTTCTACAATTGTTAAGCATCTGGTTGGGTTTGTCTGTTCTGATTTCCTGCTAGGAGTGTATCATATAACTTGTTTGCTTTTAAAAGCATTCTCTAGAGTCTCCTTGATACTTTATCTATTTAAACATTTCTGCAGTTTTAATACCTAAGTAGTGTTGGTAGTGTAGCATTGTCCATATTCAGGCTTGTGTTTTGGACCTAGTTGTTTGTTAATATAGGCTTTGTGTCTGAGCACATGTCCCAGGCCATCATAGCTTAGACAAAGCCAGTATAGCATTTCAGTGAGAGTGAATTGTTTGTGGTCATTGGCTGACTGGGGTTGCCTGGACTACGCCTTGGAGTAAGCACCTCACTGGTTCTTTCAAGCTTTTTTTAAAGTTGTTTCAGGTTTCAACTTTGTTACTTAAGAAGTTAACTTGTGACTGTTTCTACCATTTCACACTGAGCTTATCGGAGGAAGTCGGAGGAAGGGCTCTGAGCTAACTATTCTGTGATATATATAACATTAAGTATCCTGTTTTTTTGCTTATTTCTGAGTTATTTATAGCACTTTTATTTTACTCACTGTGTGTGCAGTATTAAGAAGAATTTTCTACAATTGTTAAACATCTGGTTGGGTTTGTTTGTTGGTGGCTTTGCAATTGCCTGTCCCTACTGTAAATTTGATCTGGGACACTCCTCCCAATCAGTGTCATTACCTCATTCTACCTATTCCAGGGAGAACATTTGAGAAGGCCAACCCAGTTAGCTTCTCCTCCTATTTTCCCCTTTCCACTTTACAAAAAAAATAAATAAATTCTAAGCTTAATTCCTGCCTTTCCTATAAGTTGACTAGTCCAGATACAGATTTGCTATATCCAGGATTGTTTGTAAGATTCTGAGCCCCCAAGCCTTTCTGTGTTGGAGGGAAGCCTTCTAGCTTAATTTTCTTTCTAAGAACTAGCCAGTTTTCTATTTTCAGCACTCATATCTGTTTCTTTGAGCTCAGCACTTGTTCAGAATTTATTGTAAGCACTAAATAAGCTGCAAATTACTACAGCACTCAACTTTCCTCACTTGTCTAGAGGAAAACAGTTTTTAGTACTTAACAAATAAGCACCTATCCAGACATGTCTAAGGGTCAGCTCCAGGTGTGTTCTCCTGTCTACCTGATGAATCTGGGCATCTTGGGGCAATGCAGCAATTGCCTCATGTACACAGACAGTCCTCCCCTCCTACCACCCAACACTACAACCTGTGTGAGATGCACTTATATAAGCAAACTGGAAGCAAAGCTGTCTTCACCCAAGACTGGACTAGACAGTCAAGAGGAGAAGGTAAATACTTGCACCACACCACAATCATCACATAGTCCATCAAAACCTACACCACCAAAATACACACATAGAAACACTAAACACACACCTACATTCACGGAGGCTCTCAAAAAAAAATCTACCCAGGCAACAGGGACCACCAAAGTAGAAACGCAAACAACCTCCACCCCCCACTACAACCCAAATGACACATAGCCTACAAACTCAGTGTGCCAGTCAACCACAGCCCATAAGGCATAACAACGTACCCAACACTCTAGTCATAGGTGACTCTATAGTCAGGCAAACTGATGTTCCACTCACCAGGCTAAACAAGGATAAAGTTACTGTCAGCTGCCTGTCAGGTGCCAAGATTCGCCACATAATGCATGCACTCGGGTCACTTCACAGCAAGTACAAATATGACTCTGTCATTGTCCATGTTAGTGTGAATGACCTGAGATGTACCTTCCTGGTCTACATGAAAAGAGACATGGAGGAGCTTTCTTATCTTGTAGCCCAGGCAGGTATGACCCTAGCCCTGAGTAGCATCCTGCCATCATCCAGAATGATACCACAGTACAAGGACAAAATGACTGACTTCAACAATTGGCTAAGCTTCTGGTGTCATTCTAAGGGGATCCAGTATCTGTCTGCCTGGAATGACATGATCGACAAACCACGATGCTTTGCCAGAGATGGCCTGCACCTGTCGCCCTTGGGATTCCGGATACTGACTAAGGCTCTTGCCACCCCTATAGTGCCTTTTTTAGGCAAGATTAAAATGACAAATTCACCACCATAACAGGTACAAGCAAGCAAAATCTGAGAGTAATGCCTCTTAATGCTAGAAGTCTAAACCTCAAAATGCTCTCACTTGAGGCACTCCTTAAAATGGAGAACATCGACATCTGTGCAGTGACAGAGACCTGGTTCAAGGCTCCAGAGAGCACCCCTGCATTACCAGGCTATAATTTATACCATACCTTTCGGCCACATAACCTGGACAGAAGCACAAAAGGCGGAGGTGTGTCCATATTCATTAAGGATATCCACACCGCCAGGCTAGTTGCTCAGCATAAAGCATCTGAGATTATCCAAGTGCAACTAACTCTGGGCAAAACCACAGTGCAAATCGTAGCTTGCTACAGATCCCCCACCATGCCCCAGGATTCTCACTCCTCATTTCTTGATACACTGGAAAATATTAGGGTACAACCTAACACCCTCATAATGGGCAATTTCAACTACCCCACCATTAACTGGGAAAACTACTCATGTATCAACTCTTGTGCTCAACATTTTCTGGAATTCATAAATTCTAATGCCTTGAATCAACTTATCCACAACTCCCACCAGGGGCAGCAATATCCTGGACCTGGTCATTACTAACATGGGCAACTGATGTTCCACACCAGAGGTCAATTCCTCGTTGGTCAGATCCGACGACAAGCAAATCACCCTAGACATTCACATCCACATCCCACCCCCACCCTCCCCCATTAGGAAACCACTGTAAAAGATTGCTCCAAAGCCAACCTCACGCTTCTTAAGACAGAAGTGGCAAACTTCACAGCACCCATGCTGAATGACAATAGAGGTACGACTGCTGAATCCTATACAATTGCACTTTATAAGCACTCACACAAGACACGAGTGCATGGATCATGCTCTATAAAAAGGGGGAGCCACCATAGACCCTGGGAACTACCGCCCTATTAGCCTGATGAGCCTGGTCTGCAAGGCTATGGAGCGTATCATCATGGAACTTATAAACAATGACATTGGTAATCTCCAAACTTTGGACCCTACCCAGTTCGGGTTTGTAAAAGGCAGGTCATGTCTCCTAAACCTGATAGACTTCTTTGAAGCGGTCACCAGACACGTAGATGAGGGTAAGGTGGTTCACACAGCCTATCTAGATCTCACCAAGGCTTTCAACACCATCCCCCACTCTGGAATTATAGACAAACTCACTAAACTCTGTATAAATCCCTATGTTACAAGATGGGTTGCCAACTGGCTCACTGACAGAACCCACACTGTGAAAGTAGCAGATTCTAAATCCAGCATCAGACCAGTGACAAGTGGAGTACCACAGGGTTTAGTCTTAGGTCCTCTACTGTTTGGTATCTACCTCTCTGAAGTACAGGCTAACACAGAAGGTCTTTGGCTAACAAAGTTCATAGATGACTGCAAACTAGGAGCCATAATCAAAACTCATAACAATGTGGACATCCTAGAAAAGGACCTCAATGAGACAGATGTCTGGTGTCAAAGCCATGGCCTCAAGCTCAATGCCAAAGAGTGCATTGTCATTCCTTTTGGTAAAATCTCTGTGCCCATGAACTACTACATAGGCGGTAGTCTACTTAACACCGCAAATGTGATAAGAGACCTTGGGACACAGGTGGACAGTAGTCTCTCCTTTGATAATCACATTGCCACAGTAGTCAGGAAGTCCTTCCACGTGGCACACCTCATCACAAAAAGTTTCTCACCCAGGAAAAAAGAGGTCATTGTTCCCCTCTACTCATCACTCATTAAACCCATTATAGAGTACAATGTCCCTTTTGGTATGTACCTCACAAGACATCTACAACAACTGGAAAGGCCACAGAAATACCTCACAAAGAGGATTACTGACCTCAAACAGATGCCCTACGCAGACCATCTCAAAAAACTCCAGCTTTACTCTGTCGCATATCGGCTACTCAGAGGTGATCTCTGCCTAACATACAAAATTATGTCATACCCAGAGCTGTTGGACATGCTCCACGTAAAGAAATCCCAATCCCTCTGAGCTACACGCTCTAGGGACCTAAACCTTGTCACCACAATAAACAGAACATGCTGGAGGGATAGATTTCTGTCTCAGAGACTTCCCATACTCTAGAACAAACTACCTATCTATATCAAACAAAGCTCCTCATTAGCACTCTTCAAGAAAAATCTTGATGATTAGATGGGAGATAGGAAATTCACCTTGGGAATCACTTCTGTGGTTCTGCTTGACAGGGACACAGGAAAATAATTTTCTTGGGTGACAAAAGCCAAGGTACCATTTGGCTAGGCTTATATAGGCCCTAGGGCTAATAGCCTAGTACCTACCTATGAACGTATGAACCTATTACTGAATAGAATTACTAACTATAATCTTTACAGATTTACCAGAAAACGAAGACGTTAACAAAGAGATGACAGTTGAACAATGGGATTAAGGCTCTGAGCTCTTAATGAACCTATAACATATGATACTGTCTCTTTGCTCATTAGATGTTAAAATCCACTTAGAAAGCTGCGTATTTTCCAATGAAACTAGTTTGGATTTGATTTAATAAAAGTGTTTTTGTTCTTTTGCAGAATCAGTGAGTGTATTACTGTCTTAAATTGGTGGAGTTTGGTGTTGTCTAAATTTCCCTGTGTACTGAACTGGACTGTTTTGAAATCCTGTGTTGCTTTTGCTGTTTTATCTATATCTCTATATATCTACATGAGGGAAGTAAAAATCGTCAAATTTTTCTCTGAATGATATCTATTTAGTCAACTACACAGACAGTAGAAAGGTATAGATGCCCTTTTCACCAACATTGTGTGATCATGGAGTTAGTATATAGAATCATCAGGAGATGGGGATGTGCAGCCCCCTACATGAAAAATGATGTTTTATACTATATTTAAGTTTTGTTTTGGAAGCACCAAGACTTTTGCTCAGTGCATGTGTGATAGCATGTCAACATTTCCAAAGTCAACCTTTTAATGTCAATATTGTAAATATCAGTATATGGGTCATTCACGCATTGTTAGTAGATCCATAAATATTTATTCACATTTGTTAACTGGGTAGTGTCCAACTAGGCAAGTAGCCCATTTTCAGCAGAGACCCAGGGAGAAATGCTCCAATACAGTAACAGTTTAGTTAGGAAAACAGGTTCATAGGTTCATAGGTGTGTACTAGTCCAATGACCCTGGGACCTTTACAAGCCTAGCCATAGGATTACCCTGGCATAGTGCCACCCAACCTTAGTTCTCAGTGCCGCTGTTGAGTAGAGCCAGTGGAGTTATCCCCAGGGTGAATTTTCTGTTTCCCATCCACTCATCAGGATTTCTCTTGAAGGGGGTCAGCAAGGTGCTCTGCTTGACATGTATGGAAAGTCTGTTCCATAGCATGGGCAGGCTCATGAACATGTCCCTCCAGCATATTTTGTTAATTGTGGTAATGAGGCTGAGGTTTCTGGAGTGTGTGGTGTGAAGGGATTGGGATTTCTTTAGATGTAGCATTTCTAACAGAGCTGAGTCAGACATGGCTTTGCAAGTCAAGCAGAGATTGCCTCTAAGTAGGTGATATGAGACAGAGAATAGTTGGATTTTTTGAGTCTGTCAATATAGGACAACTGTTTAAGGCCTAGGATCCTCTTTGTAAGGTACTTTTGTGGCTTCTCCAGTTGTTGCCGGTGTCTATTGAGGTACATGCCAAATGGGGCATTGTACTCAATGATTGGTCTAATGAGGGAAGAGTAGAGGGAGACAATGACCTCTTCCATCCTGGATGCAAAACCCTAAGTAATGAGATGTGGCACATAGAAGGAGTTTCTGACCACAGTGGCAATGTGATGGTCAAAAGAGAGGCTTCTGTAAACCTGTGTTCCCAGATCTCTTATAATGCCTTCTGTGTTCAGTGGACTACCATCAATGTGGTAATTCATGGTAACTGGGTTTTTCCCAAAGAGGATGATGACACATTTTTTTGGCATTGAGCGTAAGGCCATTGTTCTGAAACTAGTCATTGGTCTCAGTGAGGCCATTCTGTAGGATGTCAACATCACTTGGGGAGTTAATAATAGCTCCCAACTTGCAACCATCTGTGAACTTTGTCAGCCAGAGTCCCTTAGTGCTGGCCTGGACTTCAGAGAAGTAGATACCAAACAGGAGAAGACCCAAGACCGAACCCTGTGGGACTCCACTTGTGACTAGTCGGCAGTCTGACTTGGAGTCAGCTACTTTCACACTGTGGGTTCTATCTGTGAGTCAGTTTGCAACCCACCTAGTGATATAGGGGTTGATGCCAATGTTAGTGAGTTTTTCCATGATTCCTGAGTGGGGAATGGTATCAAAAGCCTTGGCCAGATCAAGGTAGGCTGTATCAATCATCTTGTCCTCATCCACAGCTCTGGTGACTGACTCAAAGAAGTCAACTAAGTTGAGCAGGCATGATCTTCTCTTCACAAAACCAAACTGTGTGCAATCCAGAGTTTGGAGATGCCCTATATCCTTGTTTATTAATCCATGATGATGCATTCCATAACTTTGCATATCAGATTCATCAGGCTAATGGGGCGATAGTTCCCAGGGTCTGTAGTCGCTCCTCCTTTGTAGAGAGGGATGACTGTAGCAGTGCACCATTTGGTAGGGACAAAGCCTGAGGTGAGGCTGTGATTGAACAGGGCACACAGTTGAGGTGCCAGTTCACTGTGTAGTTCATGTAGAACACAACCAGGGATTTTGTCAGGTCCCAAAGAAGCTGTATTCTTGGCCTTGGACAGTGCTGTTTTAACCTGTGCAGCAGTAATACTGGGTGCCTATCAATCTACTGGTATTGTGATTGGTCATTTGGGGGGGTAATGTTGGCACTGTATCTGTCAGCCAGTATACTAGCAATATCTGTTGGCTTGGTATAGAAGGTACCATTGTGCAGCATCTCAGAGCAAATCTGGGTATTCCCATGGAGATTCTTTACATAACTAAAGAAGGCCTTGTGGTTGTCTTTATTATCTGCTGAAATTCTGTTTTCATAGCTAGCTTTAGAGGATTTGATGAGGGATCTTAACTTTTTGTTGAGGTGAATAAGGGAGTTTTTCCAACCTTGGGACTTCACTTTATTCCAGATCAGTTTCCTCCTTCCATTGTAGAGTTTGTTTATGGAAGGGTTCC
>NC_056725.1:433431472-433453972 GCF_019279795.1 Protopterus annectens
AAATGTGTTTTTATCCAACAATAGTCCTTATATGATATCAGGAAGACCCAACAACTCATAACACCTAATGCCTCAATCTGGGTCTATTTTGAAAAATTACTATAAAATCATATGTGTTAATCACAGTGCCATGCTTAATATTCTCTTAAATATTATAGAGGTTTGGGAGTGTGTCACAGTCTCTCAAAGTAGCATGTCTTAGCATCTGCATTTTCATTAATTTAATCCTTCACTACCCATCAAAAGCAGCTATAAACCATACCATTCACTAGCAGATATATCCTGTTCAGTGAAGAAAAGGTCTGGCTATATTGTATAGATAGGTAAAGATGACTGTCCAAATGTGCATACTTCTTGCATTGTGTGGAATCAAACCCAGGTGAACTACTTGGAAGGTAGCTATGTGCTCCACTACTCCACCAATGCTACAAACAGTGAGCTTCATGTCACTTAGCCATGACATGAAATACAGTTTCATAACCAGCTATTGCTATGTCATTCTCAATACTAGACACTCATGAGGAGTACTATATACAAACTGGAGGAACTGATTCAGACCTTCAGCTCTCATCTATGTTTACAGTATAACCATGATTCATACCTCCCTACCTAATCCATCTTGGCTTATTGTAATTTCTCTCTATTGTAATTTCAAGACGTATGAGCACCTAAGTTGCAAAAAAGCACGTATTTCAGGTATTTAAATGGGAGCAGTGAATATTGAAATTTGCTGTTCTTCTATTAAGAGTCAACTTCCTTAGCATGTCTGATATAAACGGAATATGTGTGCTACTTATGCAAACTAATGCTGTGATGGCTGCATCTCAGAGAAAGGGGATATCTAAGAAATGGTATTATTAGATATCTATGTGTTTGCTACATACTATGTTACATTTTTTTTTGACAAATGCGATATCTGTATCTTCAACTACTGTAGCATGAAATTATATATCACTTTCTGGTATGTCTATTAAAAATACAACTAGTGAAGGAAAAAAGCATTGACGTATACCTAATAATCCATGTGTGCTAAAATGGCATTCAGTATCTCATAATGTTTTATGAGACATCCATATGATACTCATGTTTCTGTGAAGATGAAGATATTGCAGCAAAATGATCAGATAAGACATTAAGTGGTGGAGAAGCCAGTGGGCCAGATTTGAAAAGAGTGTTTCTGAATTTAACTCTGCCCTGATTATGAAGGACCTGTTCTCAGTGTAAGTGACTTACTTTGGTATAAGGAATACCTATAAATAGGCTTAAGTGGCCACTTATGATAACAACATCTGTTGTAGTGTAGGCAGAAACAACTCAGCCAGCAATTGTAGATTTATTAAAGAAGTTGAGCACTTTTGTTCCAACTCTTTTTGGAACTTCATCAGAACTAAATGCAAAATACAAAACAGTAAAATCACATGATTTGAACCAACCATTAAAACAAAGTATTCAGTTAACAATATAACACCCATTTAACATTGCAGTGTTTCAGTTTTAAAACAGAGTTAATGGAACATGCCTCAAAATAGATCTATAGCTTTTCATAACTATAACAATAACAAATTGTTTATTTCTACATTTACCTTGCACAGTAATACAATAGCTGGGTGTGTAAACATGAACTGGAAACATTTTTTTGTCTGAAATAGACATATTGAATAATATAAAGGAAAAACAAATATTAGTTATAGAAGAGCTAAAACTTTTAAAAATTCTTTAGAGTCAAACATGAATGTGTAAGTTAATACAAATAAACAGAAGCAAGGAAAAAACAAATGTGGATGTTGTTCTCAATGTTCCAACATAACTATAGATTATAGTTTTTGTATTGATGGAATTATATATATAACATTAATGGTCATTTTATTTGTCATTCAGAACAGGTAGTATATTTAGCCAAGTGCTGGCTCTGCCCTGCATTATTTAGGGAAGACCTCCAGAAAGTTTAAAGACCATATATTGGAGCAGTAATTGGATATAAGAAAAAGGAAGATTAACAATGCTCTATATAAACATAAACTTGAATTTTAATATTCACTCATTTGGTTTATTAGTTATTGAACAGATACAACATGACCCTCAGGGTTGGATTATAAATGGACACCTTAATGCATGTCAACTCAAATGGCACCTTAGATGCAATACCATGAAACACCCAGGGTTAAGTGAGGCATGCTCCATTATTTTTTTTAAAACTGAAAGACCACAATGTTGTCTGAGTTAACTTCACTTTAATGGTTGGTTCAAATCATGTGATTTTAGAGTTTTCTAATTAAACTCATTTTTAATCAAGGTATTTTGTTCTGATGAAGTTCATAAAATAGTAGGAACAGAAGTGCTCAACTTCTTTAATAAATCTGTGGTATCTATAATTGCTGTCTGAGTTGTTTCTGCTTGCACTACAACAAATGAGGTTTGGTAACAAACCAATTTGTCCAGGGACATCTTTAGAGGGATTAGACAAATATAGCAGTTGGAGTTATGAGGGTGGTGGGAATGAAAGGGTTAAATGGGAAGGAGGGATGATTGGGAAAACATGAGGTAAGGGGGAGCGGCTTAAAGGGTTTAAACAACTGTAGTTGGGTAAGGGATCACATTTTGTCATGAACTTGAATATGGAGTTGTTGGTTTGTTGTGTTTTTCTTTCTTGCAGTCACAAGATAATTGGTTGTTTGAGAGGGAAGATGGACGGTTCGGTCTATTGTCAAGATGGGTTTTGTTGTGGGTATTGGTTTTGGGATATGGAGTTCAGGGGGTTACAATTTCTGTGGAATTTATGTTATGACTGTATTTAGTCATTGTGAAAATGTTTTTAGGGTCATTAAAGGATAGGATGGTCATTATGTTCTATGCTTGTACTGGATGTTGGAGAGATGACGGGATTGCTTTTGGACTTTATGATATAGAGCTGTTGTTAGGATAATGGTAGGCAATTGCCCTTGCATGGTTTCATGTGGCATTGGGTTTGCTGCTGCATAGGGTGGTTAATGTATCGGGGCTCATTACAAGGTATTATTGGTTGTTTGAATGAGTGAGATGTTAATCATGCAAAGATATGGTTATTTAGTATTGGGAAAGGGATCACTGGTTAACTGTTAGTTAAGTGGGGGCTTTTGGTGCACATATGACAGGCCTTTTTCAGAAGTAAAGTAAGTGAGGGGAGGTATGGAAGCTGCTTCCTGAGTTAGGATGAGTGTGGTCATGATGTTCTAATTAACATTACATGGATGCTTATGTTGTGATTAAAATCACCAAGAATCAAACTCTCTCTCAAACTCTCTCTTTGTCAATTCTGCAGGTAGATCCTGGAACTCACTCCCAGATGATATTACTTTACTTACCACCCTGAGTCAATTTAAGATAAGACTCAAACAATATTTGACACTAAACTTGCTATGTCAATGTATCAAACCAGACTAACTCTCCTCTACTATGAGGTAATAACTATATTTTAGCTTAGTTGTGTTACTTAATCCGGTCTTACACCTAGGATTATCTCTAACCTTAGAATTTGTAAAACTTGTTAAGTATGTAACCACTGTATATATTGTATCTGTAATCTTACACCCGGGATTATCTCTAACCTTGGAATTTGTATAACTTGTTAAGTATGTAACCACTGTATATATTGTATCTGTAATCTTACACCCGGGATTATCTCTAACCTTGGAATTTGTATAACTTGTTAAGTATGTATCCACTGTATATATTGTATCTGTAATCTTAACTGCTTATTTTGGAGCTTTTCTCCCCAGGACTCCACTGAAAATGGACATGAATCCAGTCGGACTATCCTGGTCAACAAATATAAAATAAATAAATGATTAAATCGGCTATACTATGTCTAGTTGTAATGAGTAAATATTGGTTGTTAGAGCTATGTTTGAAGATTAACAAAGGTCGTCAAATGTCATTTGGTGTGATGTGTGGTTATTGAACGGAACCGGGACAAATGAGGTTTGGTAACAAACCAATTTGTCCAGGGACATCTTCAGAGGGGTTAGACAAATATAGCAGTTGGTGTTATGAGGGTGGGGGGATGAAAGGGTTAAATGGGAAGGAGGGATGATTAGGAGGAAATAAGGTAAGGGGAGGGGCTTACAGGGTTTAAGCAAGTGTAGTTGAGTAAGGGAATCAAATTTTGGCATGAAATTGCTACCCATCCTCCCTCCCTCTTTTGGTGGATTGATGGGGATTGTGGTTATTTCTTGAGTCTGGGTAGGGTGGAGAAGAGGACCAGGCTTGCCTCTTTTGTTCCCCCTCTGGTGGTTGGATGCTTAAGTGGTTAATATAAGCAAGGTGAGGTAAGGAGGTTAATTATTTGGCTGGAGGTGTAATTCAATAAATGGTATATGAAGTGAGCTCTTGGATGCTGCTTCATAAGTAAAGTAAGTAAGTTGAGGTATGGACACTGCTTACTGGGTCAGGATGAGTAAGGCATGCTGTCCTGACTTATTTGGTTGGATATATAATTCAATAAATGGTATATGAAGTGAGTTGTTGGACTCTGCTTCATAAGTAAAGTAAGTGAGGGAAGGTATGGACTCTGCTTCCTGTGTTAGGATGAGTGTGGTCATGATGTTCTAATTAACATTACATGGATGTTTATGCTGTGATTAAAATCAGCTATAATATGCCTAGTTGTAATGAATAAATATTGGTTGTCAGAGCTATGTTTGAAGTTTAATAAAGGTCACTGAATGTCATTTGGTGTGATGTGTGGTCATTGAAGGGGGCTGCGACAAGTGTTGTTATCATAGTTTTATTCATCTGTTTGCATTGTCAGTTTGTGCTGTTAAGTGCTAACTTACACTGACAGTAAGTATTTTGAAATTGGATCCACTGTATCACTCACTTGCATATAAAAACTGCACAGACATTTGGCTCTAAAATCTATGGGTTAAAAAAATCAGACCATGTCCTTTCAGACCTGCAAGACCCTCCTGCTTAGCTGCCACAGCATTATTTTCCTTTATTCTTCATTCCGGAAGTTAAACATGATTTTGGCTCATGCCTGTTAACTAGGCAGACTTCCCAGATTTGTGTACAATCTACACTGACAACCTTCAAGCAAAATCCTCCCTATAATGTCAGTCAGCACAGTCTTCAGGGATCTATTGAATCCACCAAGGCTGGACAACCCAAAAAGCCCACAACACAGAGATGTTTCCACAGAAAGGGAAACTAGAGACAGAGAACTACTACACAAGATAGAAGACAGTCTACGTGTGCCACGTTTCTCTATATCTCTCTCTCTGTATATTTTTGCTTCAAATCTCGTGACTGCTTTCTCTGTTTCTGCTTCTATTTTAACTGTTTGATGTGCGTACAAAGATACATTCCTGAGATGGCATTATATTCAATGCCTATTCAGTGCAGAATATGAAGGGGTATGAATGTCTTTGGATCTAGAAAACATAATCTTGGTGATCATTTGCACCAGATAGAAGGATTTCCTAACCTCTGTTGCAAAGCAGTGACCATGGAGAGTGAATTACCTTTTCATATTCCAAGGTCCCTCACAACCTCTTCATTTTGAAGTGGCACGCTATATATATTACAAGCTGGGATGGAGGGATTGTTTACCAAGTACAACAGTATTAAACTTTTTAGCATTTAGTTTGAACTTGTCCCTTGTGCAACAGTTATTAACGCCAGTTATTATCTTGTGTAAGCTCAAGTTGGAACTTCATAATGGGTTTACATTCAGCTGCAAACTTGGTTAATCAGAGATCCCATTTTTGATTTGTGGAAGTAAGAGCAATCCCTGTACCTTCACTTAAAAAAAGCCTCATATTTCCACACTTTCAAAGCACAACCAAGACACCTCCTCAAAAATCTAACTGCAAGTACATTTTCACTGGATGCATCACCTGCTTCCATCCTTACCTGCATCTCTTCTACTTCACAGTCTGTTCTCCTGCTGCCTTCCTCTCATGTTTACTACTAAAATTAATTGACATTTGTTTCTTTCTTCTGTTAATAATATTTACATAATTTCAGTTATCAGTGGGATTCTCTACCTTCTGCAATTATTCCATGTTTGTGAATGCTTTCTTCTTTTAGTTTTTGTGAATTTCTTCACCCAGGCTGTGCCTGCAAATAGTGTCTTGTGGTCAGGATACTCCCTTTGTAAACAAAGTAAATAGGTAAAAAATAGTCGCCTAATTTTGGAGGTCCCAGCATGAATCCCTGAGGAACTCCACTTGTTATCTTCCTGTGCTCTGGGCAGGCACTATCACATTCACAATTTTTGACACAACACTGATGACTATGTGTGTTAAAAAGTATAATATCATACAGTGCATTGCAAAGAAAATGCATTTCATTCTTCAAGCTACATACTACTGTTTCTGATATGGGGACTTGGACCCTCGTTGTTCTTTTACTTTTGTCCTTGATTAGGGACAGAACAAGGTGAGCTGCATTTTATTAAATTTCCAAAAGACAGGTTAAGGAGTGAATCTAGTATGATGGAAAATGGTAAATGCAGGTTTTTAAATATGTCAGTATCCTTTCTTTGTCAGAAAAGGCCCATGATACCGGAATGGATAGTTTAAGAGCATGTAGTAGTTGTTTAGGACATTTATCATTATTAGCAGTGGGATATATATATATATATATATATATATATATATATATATATATATATATATATATTCATTATTGACAGGGGATCCCACATCACCTATCGAAAAGAGTAGGGTACAAGGTGTTCACCTTATAGGCACTAGGTGCAGGGTTTGATTCTTACATGAGGTAATTAGCTGGGTTTGAATGTCTCACAAGGACGGTTAGTCTGGTACTAGTTTATGAACTTATGATCCTTTGAAGAACTTACACACAGTAAATAAAATAGAACAAATATAAACTTATCTGACCTATAAATTAATAAATATGAAAATAACAACTGACTTCCTCGCTATGGTACACCATGGAGATAATGAGAGGTACAGGGAAATATGATTGCAGAGATATTCAGTTTTTGTCAACTTATAATAAAGATTCTAAACACCCATTTAACTTTTCTTATTCATAATACCTCGCTGATGGAGTTTTTAAGATGATACATACTAAAAATCTGAGACATGTTAATGTGAATCAGAAGCATGAGCTAAGCATTGCTCGTCTAATGGAAAGTTTGAGAGGTGGTTTGTTCGTCTTTTTTGAACAAACTAGGTTTGTTTATCTTTTTTGAACAAACTAGGAATATGTTTTTCCATGGTAGAATTTTTTAGGGTTATTTCACTAGGTATTTTTTTATTTGATTCAAAAGTGTTGTCTATAGCTGAAGATTTCATATTATATATATATATATATATATATATATATATATATATATATATATATATATATATATATATGGTATATAATAACTTGTGTACATAAATATGATTTCATTATACATGCGTTTGTTTCTCTCTTATATAAATGTCTAATTTTAAATACATATTTATTAATATTAATGGATTGAATAATCCACTAAATAGCGGAAGTCTGTTCAAATATTTGCAATTACATAAAGGTCAAATATTATTTCTTCTGGGAACATATTTACTTAATAAAGAAGTAAATAAACTTTCATTAAATAATTATTTGATTTTACCAGGTTCTGGCTTTCAAGGTAAAAGAAGAGCCACCCTCATTTTATGGAAAAACTGATGAGTAATGCCTCAAGTAAAATATACATGTGTTGATAAAAATGGTATGTTAAAGATTGTTATAATTGAGTGGAACAGAAAACTATTTACATTGTTGAACTCTTATTGGATTCCAGTGTTTGGAGCTAAAGATGCAAAAAAATGATTTAGACACTATAGCCTATTACATGAAAGGTGAAGTCATAATGGCTGGTGATTTTAATTATATTTTGTCAGACAAAGATTCCACTACAGATAGAAAGCTGAGAATGACATCTTCAGCCAAACATTTAACAAATTTTGTAAATCCAATGAATTTAAAGGAAATATATATAGGTTCATAGGTGTTTACCAAGCTAATGACCACAAGGGCCTTTTTAAGCCTAGAAACGCATCCCAAATCTCTGATGAGTTTGGATACTCTTGATAAGTGTAAGCATGCACCTGGGAGATGAACCATTTACAGGTTATCTGTTTGCATCGGAGACATAGGTGCCAAACCATGGATGAATTTCCGGTTTCCCATCTGATTGTCCAAGTTGCACTTAAATTGGATTTGGGAAGAACTCTGCTTCACTTGGATAGGGAGCCTGTTCTATATAAGGGGTAGTCTCTGGGATACATACCCATCTCTCCAGCAGGTCCTATTTATATCACAGGCAATGTTTAATTCTTTAGAACAGGTAATTCTGATACTGTTTGTTTTGTGGATATGCAGGAGGTTCATCAGAGTGTAGCCTGACAATACCTTGTATGCCAGGCATAGATCTATCCTCAAAAGCATTTAGGAGACAGAATACAGAGATAGGGCCTTGAGGCAGTCTGAATAGGACATAATTACTCATGTCCTGTATTCTTTTAGTGAGGAACCTCTGTGGACATTCCAGATGTTGGATATGCCTGGTAAGGTACATACCAAAGGGGGCATTGTACTCAATGACAGGTCTAACGAATGCCAAATATAGTGGAACAATGACTTCCTTGGACTTAGATGCCATACATTTGTTTATAAGTTGTGCAACATAGAATGATTTCCTCACCACTATAGACATGTGATGATCAAAGGCTAGATTACTATCTATATGTGTCCCTAGGTTCCTGACTACTGAGTCATCTCTAAGGGGTGTGTTGTCAATATGATAGTTACCAGGGATGGATGACTTCCCAAAGGATACTATTATGCATTTATTGGCATTTAGTTTTAGTCCATGACTCTGGCACAATTTGTTTGTCTGTGTCAGCCCCTCCTGCAGAACATTTGTGTCAGTGTGAAATTCAGTGACAGCTCCTAATTTGCAATCATCTGCAAATTTAGTCAACCAGAGACCATTGACATTGGCCTTGACTTCTGAGAAGTAAATGCCAAAAATGAGCAGTCCAAGGACTGATCCCAGAGGTACTCCACTTGTGACTGGCCTCTTTGTAGGGTTGGACTCCCCAGTTCTAACTTCCTGGGTCCTGTCAGTGAGCCATTTGGCTATCCACTAGGTGACATACAGGTTTGTACCTAACCTCTTGAGTTTGACAACAATACCCGAGTGGGGTATTGTGTCAAATGCCTTGGCCAGGTCAAGGTAGGCAGTATGAAAGATTTTGCCCTAATCCATTACTTTGATGACCTTCTAAAAGAAGTCCACCAGGTTGAGTAGGCATGATCTGTCTGCTAAAAAAACAAACTGGGCTGGGTCCAGTGTCTGGAGGTTTACTATACCTGTATTGATCATCTCCATGATAATTATTTCCATGGCTTGACATATAAGATTAATTAGACTTATGGGTCTGTAGTTTCCAGGGTCTGTAGATGGCCAACCTTTGTGGAGAGGGATGACTGTTGCCCTTCTCCATTCATGAGGCACAAAGCCTGTTTGAAGGCTACAGTTAAATATTAATGCCAGAGGCCCTGATAGGTCATGTTTCATGCTATTTAGAAAGCATCCTGGGATATTGTCTGGGCCCATTTATGCAGTGTTTTTGGTCATAGAGAGAGCATTAGGGACCTGTTCCCTAGTGATAGTAGGGGGAGTTATATTTCCTGATATTTCCTGAGGGAAGTTTGAGGGGGAGGGAAGAGTAAACTTGGAGCTGAATGTATCAGCCAGGAGGTTTGCTATATCTTCTGGCTCAGTATTGGTAGCTCTCTTTGAGCCAAGGAAACAAAATCACTTCAGTTTACCCATTATTCATACAGATTTGGAACACAAACAAATAATGATAATGTTTTTGTCTCAAACAATCTGTTATCAAATATCAAAGAAGTTTCAATAGTTTCATGTATATTATTGAACCATAATGCTACAATCTTTAATATAATTTTAAAAACTGACAACTTAATACATCACAGGAGATTATCAGTATACATTATTAAAATAAAATGACTCAAAGATTGCTTTGTTAAATAGATCAAAAATTTCCCAGAAATAAACATGAATGGTGAAGTATGGTGTGGTTCACTAAAGGCTTACTTAAGTGGAAGAGTTACAAGCTGGTATATTAGTAAACAAGAGAATGGGAGAAAAAATTGAATGTACAACAGGCCAACCTAGACACACTAAAGTTGAATCTAAAACTAAATGACACTATCAACAAACCAAGGAAATGTAGACACACTGTAAAAGAGATGAGATGCATGAAACTCCTCCATCCCTCGAGAACACCAAAATAAAACTGCAAGTCGCCAAAATGTAAAACAAACAAAATTTATTAGGTTTAAGCTTCTCCCAAGCTTTTCATCGGTTACAATACACCAACTTCCTCAAAAAACTCCTAAGAGAAATAAAAGCGGAAACAACGTCACTCGATCACTACCCTTTAAATACCCACACATCTTATCTATATAAGAATTTACAAAATATCATTGAATACATATAAAAACTCCTCAAAAACATTATATTAATCAGAAAAAGAACCTGATTGATTAAAAACATATAAAAATAGTAGATGTTACTTATTTGATGAGCCAGCATGTTGTTGAATTTAATGAATGTAAATAATGGAATTTTAATGTCACATCATGCAATGATTGCAATAAATCAGAATAAAAATAAAAGTGAAAATAAACCATCAATATCCCTGGGTACTTTACTCATCTGATGCTACTACCGACTATAAAACAACTGCTACCAAAAGCTACTGTACAATCAAATAAAAAACTATCCTATTTGTTATTGTATGTATATTTATAATTAAAACTATTATCTATATTTTATTTGTGTTTGTATGCCATAATGAAAATCAATAGATACAGTAGATACTATCTAGTTAAACTCTTAAGTTTCAATATACATGATATAGATAATCTGTCACTTAATGCCTGGATAATGGCACTCATCCAGTCTAAGTTGCCAAACCAATTCTCTCCCTTCGAGGCTTAATGAATCAGCTCCCCCCTGCCATCCGATCGAACTTGGTCGATGGCTAAGAAGGAAAATGAAAGTAAATGACACTCTCAGTCAGTCTGAACTTAAACACTTAAATACAGAATATGTTGAAATTCTAAATCATAAAGTTTCAATAAACTTGGAAAAACTCAAACTTCAGACATATTCAGTAATCCCTTTAAACTTGCATAAACTTATTCTTTGATCAAAGAAAATGAGTAAACTAAATCATATTAAAAAATGTAATATATATATATATATATATATATATATATATATATATATATATATATATAAAATAAAAAAGAAAGAAGAACAGATATTAAAGGTATTCTTGAAGACTTTAAAATATTTTATAAAAATATAAATAACAATACAAATAACCTAGATAATGATGATATAGTTGAAACTTTTCTAAGGGAAAATATAAATTATAAAATAATAAGTGAACAAATAAAAAAGATAGACCATTCATTTTAACATTAATAAAATATCAAATAAAAAAGTTAAAAAATAATAAGGTGCCAGGATTAGATGATCTTATATCAGAACTATAAAAAATACTACCAGATGATGCAATTAAATTATTAGATAAGATCTATAGAGAAATAAAAACAACTGCTGAAGTCCCACCATCATGGAAATATTCCCTTATATCACTTATTTTAAAACAAGATAAGGATCCTACAAACTGCTCACCATACAGAGACTTATTTCACTTTAAAATGTGGACCAAAAAATGTTTATGTCCAGAACTAACCTACTTATACGTAAATTAATTAACAATGATCAAACTTGGTTTATTTTAAATAGACAAGTACAGGATAACATAATAAGAATACATACATTAATAGACTATGCAAATAACAATGAAAAATAACTTTCTATCATTAATCCTAATTTAGATAAGGCTTTTGACTCAGTTAATTGGTCGTACATTTTTTAAAACACTTAAAGTGTATAATTTCTCACCTAATCTAATTGCATTAACTTCCATGTTATACAATAACTCTTGTTGTTAAATTTTTGCGAAAATGTCAGAATCACCAGACTCACACCATACTGCTGTTTCCGTTGTAGTTTAATCTGTCCAAACAGTTACACTGTCTGATATCATTTCAATTTTATTATAACATAAAGTCTTTTCTTTTTCATGAACTGTCTCATTGCACCCTTGATTAAGATGTCTCTGAAAAAAAAATGTCCAGTTTATATATCTTTTCAAGGCAACAGATGTTTTCCAATGTCCTTGCGGTTTGCATGAATGATTTTTGTTCCATGTCCTTTTTTGGTTATTTTCTTCCTTGCTGTATCTGAAGACTTTACAAAAAGTCCCTGTTGCTCAACTTCCTTCTTTGTATGTTCCAAATAACAGGATGCCATTTGCAGTTACATCTAGCCCATAAAACCAAGCTAACTGGACAAACATATTTACAGTAAAACTAACTAAGCATGTTTTATTTTTGCAGGTGTCAGACACATTGCCATTATTACTTATCTATTCTTAAGTGCTTTCATGCTTGCTTAAGTAAGTTGTCAACCTTGCAGTTTCTGCTATTACAGAAAAGCATTTATTTCAAAATCTTGTCAAAACCTTGTATTAATAAGAAGCATATATCCTTTGCATTGAAGCATACATTTAATTGCTTTGGGAAAGAATATTTAATCTCTGTCACTTGTGCTTTTGTTAAGCCACGGTGGTGCAGCGGTTAGCATTGTCGCCTCACAGCAAGAGGTTCTCCCGTTCGGATCTCGGCTGGAGTGTCTTCTGTGTGGAGTCTGCATGTCCTCCCCATGGTCGAGTGACATTAAAAACATGCAGGTAGGTGCGAGCGTGAATGGGCATGCCTTCATTGAAGGTTGGGCATTGGGCTGGCAACTCAGCACCGTAAAAATCTACTGTCAATTATGAGCGGACCGGAGTTCTGCTGTGGCGACCCCTAACTGGGAAAAGCCAAAAGTCTTTTTTTGTCACTTGTGCTTATGTTAAGCTTGGTTATTTTCTTTTTAATCCCTTTAAATTACAAAAAGGCACAACACAAGGCTGTCCATTATCACCTGTACTTTTTGTATTAGCTATAGACCCCTTTGCTAACAATATTAGATCCAATAAGAACATTCATTATATCAAAATAAAAGAAGGTTTTGAACTAAGATTCAGCTCTTTGCTGATGATATTTCATTAACAATAGGAAATATAGAAACTTCATTAGAACATATAATTAGTTCTATGAGTCAGTTTGAAGAAATCTCAAACTTAAGATTTAATCATAACAAGACATGTACATTATTAATTAATGTTGTTGTTGTCTTTCGGCTTTTCCCGGTTAGGGGTTGCCACAGCAGAACTCTGGTCCGCTAATGATTGGCAGTAGATTTTCATGAACACCGAGGTGCCAGCTCGACATCCAACCTTCAATGAAGGCATGCCCATTTACGCATGTCTTTCGAATGCCACCCAACTGCGGGGAGGACATGCAGACTCCACACAGAAGGTACTCCTCACACTCCAGCTGAGAATCGAATGGGAGAACCTCTTGCTGTGAGGCAACAACACTACAGCTACATCACCACGGTTAGATTACATTATTAATTAATAAAGAAATTTAAAAGATTACGTTATTAATTAATAAAGAAATTTAAAAAAAATCATACAAAAGATATTCTAACTTCAATTTGAATAGCAATCGAATGAAATGCCTTGGTATAAACATTATGTCTAATAGTAAAGAAATGATACAAACTTTCAACAGGTTGTTGATAAAATTTTAAGTTTAGTCAAAAATTGGAACAAGTTCTTCTTTACCATGGAAAAACAATGAATGCTTATTAAGGTGTTAATTCTCCCCAAAATATTGTTTGTTTTATGATCTTTGGTACTATCGCTACTAAAAAAATGATGAAGATAAATAATATTCTTCTTAATTTTTTGTCACCTTAATAAACCAAGAGTTTCCTTTGATTGGCATAGAAAAGGATGGCATATGGGAGGAACAATGTTCTATTGTATGCTACTTTAACAATTGTAAAATTTATAGTGCTATGGATAAATTCATCTTATGATTCAAAATGGAAAAAAGTACATCAAGAAATATTATTAGTAAATAATAAATTTATCACAACGAGTCATAAACAAATAGTCCCTAATAGTTTTATCTGGTTATTAAAAGATTGTTTTTGTGTAAATGGAATTACACCTGCTTCTCAAATTCCCTATTTAAATAACATCATTCCTCTTTCCTCAAGTTCACTTATTCTAACCATGGTAGTAAAGACTTAATATTTTCTATGCTTCCAATTTCATGTACAAATGATTGCTTAGAAATTCATAACTTCAACAAAATGCTAGTATTAAAACAAGAAAGTGAGTTAATATACTGTCTGCAATTCTTAAATGGCACGGATATATATATATATATATACTGTTGAAAGTTTAAGTTCCAAATACAATCAAGATTCTGAGAACTGGTTAATTTTACAAATATTTAGAGTCTTTGTGAACACACAGATAAATAAGATATTTAACCTAGGTAAGACATCATTCCCCATATTATTGGAATTCTTAATAAATATCAGTAATAATGCAATGAAAAATGAACCATATTTGTGACAAATTTATAAAATTCTTAAGTTAGATATTTAGACAATTCCTGTTGGAATTATTCCTCAAAAATGAATAATGAAGAATTTTCTGACAGATACAAGAACATTATATTAATACCACAGATAAAATCATGTCTTCATTATACTGGAAATTTTTCCCTTGGAAATTATTACACAGAGCTTTTGTCACTCCTAAAAAAATTACAATTATGTATAAATCAAATAGAATTAAATGTTGGAGATATGATTCTGAAATGATAGCTGATTGGATGCATATGATATATGAATGTGAAGTCATCCCCCCTTTTTGGTAAGAAATTAATAACTTAATTCAAAATCTGTGGTCAGATAGATATAATATTTCTAAATCTTCAGTTTTATTTAATGCTCTGATTCCTGTGAAAATTCCGAAAACCCAAGTGATTTTTTTTTGGTCTTTTCTTGCTATAGCCAGGAAAGTAATTACTAAAAATTGGAAAAGTAAAGTTACCCCCTCTAGTGTTGAAATTATTAGTATGGCAAAAAACTCTTTGCAGCAGTGATTTGCATACTACAAAATGAGAACTTGTACTATTACATATTCATATAAATCTTGGCTTAAACTTAAAGACTTGCTTGGTAAATCTTAATTGTTGGTGATATGCATAACTTTGCTGTGTTGATCAGCTGTGGACCTATGTAAATAGCTATCTGTTTGTTTTACAATTGATTTGTTTATCTATTGTTTTAAGACCAAGTAAAAAAATAAATAAAAAAAGAAGAAAATAGTAAGTTAAGTGATGGGTGTATATGGCAGAAGATCACTAGGACAGGATTGATAAGAGATCCCACATCACCTATCAAAAAAGAGTAGGGGGGACCAATTGTTGTATGTAACAGAAGATGGATTGGAGAGGACTGACAGGAGATCCCACATCACCTATTGAAAGGAGTAGGGGAAGTGACTGTAGTATATGACAAGAGATCAATAGGATGAATGGAAGGTACTGTTGGGGTGGATCTGAGTAGGAGTTTCTGTAGTGTAAATTGATATTTGAAATAGAAAGGTTGTTGTAATTGATGTGGAATTGTAGATAGAAGTTGGGAACAGGTGAAAAAGAAAAACAAGTATTCTTTAGTAGCAGTTAAGTTGTTTGGGGAGGTATGGAGATAGAGTGACATGGGTGATAGGTGTGCATGGGTAGTATAACAATTAATCCATGCTGAAGAACTGCCTGTAGAGATGATATGGTGCACATTAACATGTAAATATCTCTAAGGTGGAAAGCATCCTCCCAATAATAATGATGTCTCTCTATTACATAATTAGGGACTGTGATCCATGATATTGTGAATACAAAACTTTTACTCTAACTACAAAAATGCAAACTATTAAGCAGTGTCAGTTGCACAACAGGTAGCACACTTACCTTTGGGGCAAGGGACAGTAGAGTCTATTCCCACACCAAGGAAATATATTGCTCTTACTGCAGTCCAGCCTAAGGGTGGGGGGGGTTCACTACTGAGTGCACCATCCTTCAGATGAAATGTTACATCTTTCTGAGTTGGTGGTATAAAAGATCCCACATCACTTTTCAAAAAATAGGGTTCCTTTATAAAACATTATATGTAAAATATTTACATAGTATACATTACTTTATTAAACATCATATGTAGAATATTTGCATATTACACATTACTTATGTCTATTCATATCCTTTACAATTCTTTTTCTTCATTTGCACAAACTTTGTTCATACGTTGCCTTCTTTTTATTTTCATTAATTTTCTGACTCCTCCACCTTTTTTATATATTTTTATATATATTTTTTTTATATAACATAAATCTTATTTTATTAAATATCTTTCTAATATCAATTTACCATTACATTTTAATTTATTAAATCTTTCATTCCATATAGTCCATATTAGAAAAAGTAACTTTTGTTCTATTTTTTTTTACATATTTAATTTGTTTATTACTATAATAATCATATTCCAACATATCCATGCTTATATCCTTCATTTGTTTAATACCTTCAAAGACATTCTCTTCACATAATTTTCCCCATAACTTCTTCACCCTTTCACATTAAACAAATGTCCTGTTCTTTCAACTTTCCCACAACAATTGCATATTCTTTTTTTCTATTTTTATATTGCATACTTGATTTCACAGCTAATTTCTTTATTGATAATACCTAGAGAAAAGCTTTGTATTCTCCGTGTTTCTTATACCATTCCAATCTTGTTTGTATGACTTTTACTTTTCCTCTCTCCATCTTTTACCATGGGAAAGCACAGTAATATTTATTCATTATATCTAAATACCATTCTTTTCTGTTATGTTCTATATCACCTACCTTTATTTTCCATAGCATAATTTTTTCTTGAGAAACTTTTATTTCCCCATTCACATCGTCCTTCACTCTTTTAAATTTACTCATCATGCACAATAATTTATTGTGTTTTTCTTTCATTATTGCACTTATTAATGACTTAGTTTCATTTTTTAACCATGTTAACACCTTACATAAATTTAATGAAGCTGCAGAAAACAACTAGGTTTATTAAACCCAACCCATTTCCCCTTTCTTTAACATATAATACACCTCTCTTCAGTGGATTTAGCCTGAATCCCCATATAAATGAAAACACAGTAATATATACATACAAATATTTCAAGCATGGGCATTAATACCCTTCTAGCCTGTAAATAAACCAAAGCACATGCTCCCAAAAAGTCTCCAGGCTGTTCCTAAAAATATCAAAACTAGTACTTGGTTTAATGTAATTTGGTAGTATGTTCCATGCATCAGCTGCTCTCTTAAGATAACCAATTAGTACACTTCTACATAGGTTGTCTGATGATTATTACTTTTTGATAACCCCAAACATTTCCAGAGGTAGTGTTCTCTAAATGCCCTATATACCTGCATTAGTTTTTCTCTTAGATATCCATAAGGGAAGAGACACTGTACAAGTACAGATATGTTGGCCTTTCATAATAACTTAAATTTTCACATCCATGGATGGCCTTAGTATATTTCTGCTTTATCTTTCTAGTCTACTCATGCTTATTTTCTTATAAGGTTTCCATATTGTTGTTCTGTACTCAATCTAGGTCTAATTTAACTAACAAACAACTTAATTACTTCTGATTTCTTAGGCTTTATAAATCTTTTTATATAAGCTATAGTTATATATCTATCATAAACCAAATGGTTGATATTATTAGAAAAACTCAACGCTGGATCTACCTATATATCCTTGTCATTGAGTACTCCAAAGTTACATTCATTGTGTGCTGTATTAAATATTCAGCTTTCAAATTATGTCTCCCAAATCTCATATGCTTAGTTTTTTTTATGTATTTTTCAGCATATTATTATTCTCTGCCCAAATGGTCAATTTAGTCAAGTTCTATTGCAGACATGCCTTATCCGTAACATGTAATCAGTTTACCCAATTTTAGGTCATCTGCATATAGACTGTAGAACACCTCAGATGAAAAATGTAGGTCTTGATACAATCTAAACAAGTAAGGGGACAGGACATAGATTTGTGGGGCACCCTGACTGTAACAAAGAATTTTGCCTGTTCAATTCCTGTATGATACTTGCCATGTCATATTTGTAAGCCATCCAGCTATCCATTTATCAAGAGTACATTGATACCTAGTTGTTCTAATTATTGATCAGTGTTTTGCGTGTGATTCTGTCAAATGCTGAAGTTAAATCTATATAAATTACATCACAGCACAATTTCTAATTCACAGCTGTTATTATATTGTTATAGAACATAATGTTACATGTGTTAATACATCTATTTTTAACATATGCATGCTGATATATGGTTTCAAGTCCCAACCTATCCAATTCTGACAATAATTTATCCAATATTATCTTCTCCATTATTTTTCCACAACATGAATGTAGACTTAAGGGTCTATATTATTCTGGGTTTGTCCTACTCCCCTTTCCCTTAAGATATGTTTAATACGCTCAATAATTTCTTTTCTTACTCTGTAAGATATCATAAACACAATTGCTAGGTATGTATTTTTTCAGTAGTACAGCATTTATTAGCTATACTTTCCTTTTGTATGACAATTTTAAATTTTCCAGAATAAACATATATTCCTTACTTTTCATATTATATCTTCCCATTGCTGCATTCTGTCGCCTTACCAAATTTTATACTTAATATTTCTTTTTCTTCAACATTGAACTTAATATTTTCTATTTGATCTAGTATTCCTATACCCTTATTTTTACCCATATTTATACTCATTCTTATAGCACTGAAATATCAATTAAGTTGTTTGATAGCTATTTCCATCCTGTCTTTATTCTTTGTCATTAAAACAACATCATCCACATAAGAGAACATAATTGGCACTGTAATCAATCTATAGTTGTATATTCTGCTACTGTTAATGATGCATTAACTTTACTAAAATACACATTCATAACTTGTGCAACTAAATATTACTCAATGGACAACCCTGTCTTATAACACTCTTTATATCTATTTCTTGACTTAATCAACCATTCACTACAAGTTTTATTTTTTCATTTACGGAAATAAATTATCTTCTCACTTATATTATATTTTTTCAATATGTTCCATGAAATTTTATGTTGTATCCTGTCAAGTGTCTTAAATCAGGTCTATATCACATTGTTGCACTTACTATTTCTTGAATACCTCTTCACTGAACTTATTTTGTTGAAAGATCATTTTAGTGAATATTTTCTTAGAGAAGAAATCCAGTGGACCGTGACTGGGAATTTAATCTTTTCTCCGCTGTAGTGCAGTCTCAGAGATGATATATTTATTGGGTTTATATTGCACTACAGTGGGGAAAAGGGCAGATTTAAAACAATGGCCAACTGATTTTTTCCCTTGCAAAAAAAATTATGATGTGGCCATTCATAAGTGTAGGTTCGACACATATATGTCAATGAAAGGGTAGTCAACTTTTAGTTCCTTCTACTACATAATATAGACCCTATTTTTTAGGGGGGTGTCAGCAGTGTGGAGGGCAAAGTCCCCCCACCTGTGTAGGTTTTAAATTTTGTGTTCTTGTGACAACCTAGTTGGACTACTGGTTCTTTTCCCTGGGAAATATTCATTAAAATGATCATTCTACACAAAGCAGTTTTGACAAAATAAGTTCAACGAAGAGGTATTCAATAAATAGTAAGTTTGACAATCTGATATAGACCCCACAAATCACCTATCATGATTTTAGCATCTGTTTTCTTGTTCATTATATCATCTGTAATTTATTGTATTATTATTATTATTATTATTATTATTATTATTATTATTATTAATAATAATAATAATAATAACTCTAGGTTTCCTTTCCATTTTTCCCAAATATGTTTTTTTCTAATATGTATTAAATTTTATCTCTAATCTGTTTTCAATTATTTTCATAAAAAATCTTATAATCTGAATCATTTAAAACTTTTGGTCTGCAATTTTTATATGTTCTTTCGCTCCCCTTTTCTATATAAATTTTATGATACCAACATATATTTCTTCTTGTCCAAAACCTTCCTCTAACCATTTAGTTAATACTTCCACAAAGCAATTCTCCTACCAGTTCAATATGTCTCTGTATGTATAATATTCTCTCCTGTCCATTCCAGTTGCTGATTCTTTACCATTTAACACATTCACTTCTAACAATGTTATTCCTTTTTCCAAATCTTTATTGTTCTGTTTGTTAATTTCTTAACTTTGTATTTTTGTTTTCTTTCTATTTGTTTTATAAATGTCATTTTATATATTCCTTTGTTACATTCAGTAATTCCTGTTGACTCTTAACACTTTCTCCTCTCTTGTTTCTTAATTCTCTCATTATTCTTTTATTCTGTTTTACTATTTTGTTTAAATAAGGTGCTACTTCTTTTCTTTTCCCTTGTAAAAATTTTGTTTAAGCAACATTTAATCTTCTCTTGATTCTTCTCATATATTTATTTTACCTCTCAAATCCTTTTAATTTCTTAAATCTCTAAAAGTATATTTACTTACTTCTTTTTATTTGTTCTTCTCCCCTATTTGTTTTAAATTTTGGTATTCAAAAAACATTTCTTATATTTTTTCTTTAAAACTTATCCATCAAGATGTCCAGTTCTTGTAAAATCCTTTCATACATACATACATACATGATCTTTTCATAATTGCCTAACTTTCCTGTTCCCTCTTTATCTAAATCTTTTTCATTTATCCTTTTAATACCTTTCCCTATTTTTATATATCCCTTTTTCTTGAATCTCTGTCCATATTGCCAAATTGTCTGGAAACCCATAACTCTTATACTTTCTTGTATAATTTTCAAACTTTCTGAAACAATAAAATAACCTCTCTCAGTTCTTAAATTATTCTTTTTGTAGGCCCACTGTTTATTGTTCCATATATGTAGCTTTCCACTTTTAATTATTTCTGACATAATTTTCACATCACCACTTTCTTTTTTTTCTTAAATTACAATTAAAATTGCCTACTAATATTAGAGCCATACTCACACTTACATGATCTAAGAGTTCTTAAACAACTTCTCAATTTTTCTTTGTCACATATGCATAAACTGCTATAATTCCATAAAATGGATTTTACCATCTATCATTTACAACTGTTACTCTACCCAAAATTACCAAAGAAATTTCCAAACTACCTATTGAACTTTGGCATAATATTCCTATACCTGAGCTTGTTTCTTTACTGATTTTCCCTAATAATCTCACCTCACTATAACTTTTCTACTTGTGATCTTCCTTTTTCTGTTAAACTTCTTGCATCTTCTACTATAACAAAGAGAAACAACAGTAAATGGTCATAAACCCAGTGACTCAATGGTTCAAAAATATTTAGAAATAAGGCACTGGAATCCACAGGAGAAACCATATTTTTAATGTGTGTTTTTCTAAATATTTGGATTTGGGATCTATAACCCATCCTCTCACAGATACTATGGGTCTCATCGGTGGTTTCAATAAATATTTCTGTATCTTAGGTCTTCCATAGATTGCTGGTAGCTTTGTTGTATTTGTTATTAAATAATTAAACAGGGCATCAGTCATTTTCTGAATGTTATTCATTAAGTTGATGGTCTTCTAAACAGTCAAAACAATAAAATGACCATCTCTTCTACTAATAACTTTATAAAAAATGAGGCCTTCACATTGCAAATATACTTTCATAATAATACTCACTGTCTAAAACAACTACACCCCATCTTTATCTGCATTTTTGATAGTGTTAGGATTTGTAGTTAAAGACCATATGACATTAAACTGTTCACTAGTTAAATTACAAAACTTCTTATACTTAGGATTATATAACTTATAGATTTCTTTTTCCACAGCTTTTTCTATTATATATTATAATGATATCCATTTCATGCACCATTCCAATACATCTAATCTTCTTTTTATATTCTTTATACTGCTCATATTTATTGCTAAAATTCTCAACTGTACTTTTATTCATTTATTTTCCCTTTCATTATCCTTTCCATTTTTATTTTCTTTCATATCAAATCCTTTAAATTTCATCTTCCTAGCTTTTAACCTTTCCCCAATAGAGTTTCTTCTTCGCTAAACCACATTCCAATTAATTTCTTCATTACTCATCTCTATGAGTACTTCATATCCTTTTTTTCTATTTTTTATCTTTTAATGCTCCACCTTCTATCGTCTCATTATTATCTATTGTAGTCTGATTATTTTGTTTTTTTTTCCCCTAGATTTCTATTTCTGTCCTTTTGTCTATATTTTGTTCATCCTTACACTCTCTACCCATTTTCTCTTTATATTCTTCTTTTTCCTATAATCCATTCATAAATGACCCATTTTTCCACAATTAAAGCATTTCAATTTACATCA
>NC_056725.1:433458972-433488972 GCF_019279795.1 Protopterus annectens
ATATCCTTAGTAGTGTTAATAAGCAGGACCATAATCTAAATGAATTTGTTTTTATAGTTAATAGTTCATAGTTATATACTAGGCTAACGACTACCAGTAACTATATATGCCCAGCCATACAATTCAGCACATTTGTGTCTCTATGTACCATGGGCTTTTATTTGGAGTGGGTATGTTAGGAAATTCTTAGAGGTTATGTAGGGCAGGAGGTTAATTTGGGCATTACTGTCCACCTTTGTCTGTCAGAAACATGGGGGTCAGACTCAGGGTTAATTTTAAGTCTCCCATCCATTGGTCAAGGTCATGTTTAAATATGATTAGGGATACACTCTGCTTCACATGGTTGAAGAGCCTGTTCCAGGGCATAGGGATACTCTAGGACACATATCTGTCTCACCAACATGTCTAATTTATGTTACAAGCAAAATTTAAACCCTTGGCTCTAATGGTTCTGATGCTCTTTGGTTTGCAGATGTGCAAAATGCCAGTCTTAACTGGATCCCAGAATGCCGTATATGCCAGGCATAGATCACCTCTCTGTTACCTGTAAGAGTATAGAGTTAGGGCTTTAAGACAATCAATAAAGGAGAATGGGTGGTTATACCCTGGATTCTCCTGGTAAGGAACCTCTGTGGGCATTTGGAGCGATGCATATGTTTGGTCAGGTACATGCCAAAGCAGACATTACACTCAATGATGGGTCTAATAAGGGTGAATAATGTGTCACTATGACTTCCTTGAACCTGGATGCCATGCCTTACTTATAAGCTGGGCAGCACAAAATGATTTTCTTACTACCTTGGCTACCTGTTGGTCAATGACCAGTTTACTGCCTAAATGTGTTCCCAGATCCTCAAATTCTGAGTCATATCTTAGAGGTGTCTTATCAATAGAGTAATTAGTCTCGGTGGAAATTTTCACAAAATACATTATAATGCATTTCTTGAAATTGAGTTTTAGTCTGTGACTTTGGCACCAGTCATTTGTTTGTGTTTGCATTTTGGGGGAAATTTGCAGTAATCTGCAAACTAGGTCAGCCAAAGTTCTTCACATTAGCCTTTACCTCTGAGAAGTAGATGCCAAATAGGAGTGGTCCTAGCAAGGATCCCTGAGGTACCCAACTCATGATGAGTCTCTTAGTGGAGGGAGTATCATCAGTCCTTAATTCCTGGGTCCTGTCTGTAAGCCAGCTTGAAATCCAGTGAGTAATGCAGAGTTTTTTGCCCAGTTTGGTGAGTTTGTCAAAAATACCTGAGTGGGTTATTGTGACAAGTGCCTTAGCCAGGTCCTGTAGGTGGTATGCACTGTTTTCCACTTGTTCATTGTCTTGGTGACCTTCTCAAAACAGTTCACTAGGTTTAGTAGGTATGATCTTCCCTTGACAAAGCCAGACTGGGTTGGGTCCAGTGTCTGAAGGTTGCCTATGTCTTTGTTCATCATTTCCATGATGATTCATTCCATGGCTTTGCATATTACACTAGTCAAACTAATAGGTCTGTATTTTTTTGGGTTGGTTGATGGTCCACCCTTGTGAAGTGGGACAACCATTGCAGTCCTCCATTCTTGCGGCACAACACCTGTTTTAAGGCTATAGTTGGAAAGTGACTCAATTGGTCCTGATAGGTTATGTTTCCAGCTGTGTAAGGTGCATCCAGGGATATTGTCAGGGTCTACTAAAGCTGTGTTTTTGGCCTTAGTAAGTGTCACCATGTTCCTTGTAAATAGTTGGGGGGGTATGCTAATAGATATTTCATGGTGGGAAGCAAGGGGAGTGAGGGATGGAGTTTGAGGTGAATTTGTCAACCAACAACTTGCTATGAACCTATGTTAGTCTGCTCAGTGTCAGTGGCAACCAGTGACCACCAATTTGGCACATTGATGTGTGCAGCTTTTGAAGTTTTGGGCATAGCTGTAGAAGGCCTCATGACTGTCTCTAGCCTGCTGGCCTTGATAAACTTAACTAGTCCTCTTAGTTCCCTGTTTAGTTTAATTAGAGTGCTGCTATCATTATGGGAGTTGCTCTTCCTGAATTTAGCCATAACTTTTTTCCTTTTGTTATATACACTATTAAGATTAAGAATATGCCAGTGTGGTTTGCTTTTAAAATTTGTGTTGTGCTTACTTCTAGTAGATACAGCAATACAGCAGCCTCTATACAGCCACTTACATGATTGCATGGGGTTTCTGTGAACTATTCTCATTAGCTGCTATAAACTCAGGGCTGGGAGTGGCATTGAATTTTAACAAACTATTGCTTAATTGAATGTAGTTGGTTTTGGAATAGATCCTAACTGTTACAGGGTTTGTTGGAGTTACCAAGCTGATTTTTATTTTGAAGAAGAGAGTTTTGTTATGAGACTTCACCAGTGAGGATGTGACACTGGGGGTGGGGGTGCAGCACTGTCCTATATTGGTGAGTACCACATCCAGTATGGTTGACCTTCTGATGTGTGCATGCATTATCTAATCAAGGGTATTTTTGTTAAAAAAATCAAGGAATCACTGTTCCTGTGAGAATGAGGCAATGCATGTTTGCCAGTCTATATAGGAGTAATTAAAGTTTCACATGAAATGGGTATTTGGTTTAATGATGTGCATCTCCAGTAGGTTTAGGTATGAGCTACGGGATCCCATGGATATAGATGGTGACCTGTAGTTTTTTAGATTTTAGCTTAATGCCTCAGTGGGGGTATGGAACTTTTTCTATGATGACTTGCATGTGCTTAAATTCCAAGGCATCATCCTATTTGACTAACAAAGAGTTATGTTGTTGATATAGATTGAGGATTCTCCAACTTTGTCCCTGTCTGTTCACCTGCTGGTCTAAATGTGTTGAAGGCCCTGAGGCTTTGAACTGCAGGAGTACTTTCTATGGATTTAAACCATGTCTCTGTACTGGCACAGATGTCCATATTCTTCAGAGAAAGAAGAGCTTGTAGGGTGCTGAATTTCTTATTTCAGCTTCTAGCATTGAGCAGTAGCCATTGTAGGTATATTTGTTGTTTTCTTTTTTTTTTTTTTTTTTTTTTTGCTATGTTGGTATGTTTGTCTATTTGGCACTGACCAAAAAGGCTCTAAGGGGTGGATAATGTTTTAGCCAATATTTAGAATCCTAAGGGAGACAGGTCCAGGGCATCCTTTGCAAACGCAAGGTTGTCTCTTAACCATGTCTTCCCATGCTGAAAAATATTGCATCTCCATGGATGGACACCAGAAACTCAGCCAATTATTGAAGTTGATTACCTTTTGTTTACATTGTGGCATCATACTTGGTGAAGGTAGAGTGCTTCTCAATGCAAGGCACATACCTATCTGAGACACATATTCAAAGAGATCAACAATGTCTCTTCACATAGTCCAGGGAAGTACTTGTCAGGTCATTAACTACCAGATGGATTATGACAGAATCATACCTGAGTGCATGTGTAACCTGTGGAGCCTATGGATTATGACAGAATCAAACCTGAGTGCATGTGTAACTTGTGGAGCCTGGTTCCAGATAAGCAGCCAAGCATTACCTTCTCCTTGTTCAGTCTGGTGAGAGGACATCTATGCATCATGCGATGGAGTCCCTTATGACAAAAGTCTTGGGTAATGTGTTGGCTTGTCTTATGAGTTTTGCTGTTGGGGCTTCACTGGGTGTGGGAATTATGTGTGGCATTTGGTGTTGCTTTAAAGATTGCTGAAAAGAAGTGTTACCATTTATAGACAGGATGCTTTTGAGATTCGGGAAGATTGCTTTTTAGTGCTGTAGTGTGTGTGCTCTTGACAATATTATTTGTATGTGAGATTTTTGTGTCCAGTGAAATTGTGCATGTGCATCTCTCACATACAGGATTAAATCATTGTCTGTGAACAAGTCTATTGCTACACTGTCTCAGCATGCTACAGAAATATTTGGAAATTGCATATCCAAGTTGTCTGAACCTATATTTTGGTGGGCTACTGTAGGTGATGGACTAGGTTATACAGAGATCTCCTTGGGTGGTCTCTGGGGTTTGGCACTATACTAGCCTAATTGTGTTAAGATTTGATAGTAGTGCTATTCAGTATGCAAACTACCTGCTCCAAGTAAGTTTCCATACAATGGCTTTGGCTTAGCCATACTAAGTTACAAGTTTCAGTTCTAAAGGAAGTTTTCTAGTTAAAATTTACTTTCTGTGCGTTTGTGTCTCTAGTAACATCAAGAAAGACTGTGAGTGTAATGCTACAACAAAACTTAAATGGATCTTATCAAGGCAATTTCAAGTATTAGTGATGTTTAGAATAATTTAGAGGAAAAATCAACAAATTAAACAAAAATATAACAGTATCACTCTAAACAGTCAACTCAAGTGCAAACAACAAATTGTGCAATAAAATAAATCTCGTCTGTCAAGGATGAAGCAGGCTTAACTCAGGATCCCCTCAGAGTATGCTTAGGTGGCAAGCAAATGAGAGCTGCGGCAAAATGAACAGGAGACAATTTGTAGTAAGGGACGTTTACCGAGTGCAATATTGGTTTACTGAGTGGGCACTTAGTGGGCACTTAGTATTATGAATATAGTAAAAACAGTGGGTGGGAAAGTACGTAAATAGGTTACACAACAGACAAGCAATGAAGGAGAAATGTTGGAAGTTAGATTATCATGAGGGGTGGAACCCAGTGACATGGTTAAAATATCAGAAACTTTTAGCTTAATGCCTCAATGGGGGTTGGGGCAGACTCAAAGAATGGGGAAAAACAATAGAAAGGTAAACAGAAAGGCACTATACTGCAACTTTAAGCAAGTATGTACAAAAAAGCTATCTTTTACATGTAATTCTTCTTATGAAAAATGATAAGTTAAATATAATGTATAAACAATGCTAAATTCTTGCAGTAATATACAATCTTCACACAACTAAAATGACAAATAGTCTACAAAATAACAAACAGGTACATGGACAAAAAGCATAGATGTACAAAAAGGTATCACCACACAGTTCATTATAAGTGCAACTTAAAGTATGTAAGCAGAGTTTACATTAAACACTTTTTCTTCCTATTTTTCTGAAAAGATTGTGTCTTACACATTTCAGTCTTGAGCAAAACATGTAAATTTTTGTCTCCTTTTCATGTTGTAACACTGAGCATCAGCTGCTTTATGTCAGCTCTCAACATTCTATTTGTCCCTGTTCCCTTCAATAAACACACATCACACTGAATGATGTTTGACAATCTTTATTAAACTTCCATAAACACAACTTTATTAACCAATATTATTTTCTAATCACAACAGAAACATCCATATAACTGATATTAATCACAGCATAAACATCCATGTAACTGTTAACTAGGGCAGTGTGACCTCGCTCACTCTGACCTAATAAGCAGCATCCTTATCTCCACTCACTTATTTTACTTACGAAGCAGCGTCCAGCTGCTCGCTCTTCTTTCCCAGCTCATTGAAATGAATATCCAACACCGGGGGGCAACAGAAGAGGGTAAGCCTGTCCCTCTTATCTTACCACCAGCCTGACCAGGCTGTTTCCCCTACCTGCTACCAAACTTCCAAAAACTTAACAGCACATTAAAAAGGGCTAAGCCAAACATCATTCAGTATACTCCAGCCTTTCTAAACCAAACTAGATCCCTGACATTAACCTCCCAAATCCCAAACATATAAATACCCAAAGCAGCCAATTGCCTAAATGGCTGAAATTAAACCAATGATCCCTCTCCAATGCTAAAGTAATAATCATAACCTTGAATAACCTCTGTATATTAACTAAATTCTCAATTATCCTAACTACCAGTAGTAGCTTTGTAATGATGTCCAAGTCATTACCTGCAAAATATACCACAAGAACACTAAACCGAATGCCACACAAAACCACGCAAGGGCAATTGCATACCCTCTTGCCTAACTGCAGCCCTATTTTACCACCCAGTGTATATAATAATGACCAAAATGAGATTTCCTTTCCAAAAATCAGTTTAATAGCAATCCTGTCATCACACCAACTATGCATTATAAGCAAGAAAACATTTAATGACCATAATTGCATTTGCTGACCAACAAACCACCCTCTGAATTGCTTCAATATATCCATTAAATAAATGCCACATGAACTTTAGCCCAACAAACCTTCATTTACCATCTCCAACCCTCCCAACAAAACCTAACTTGTCAATAGCCAATGTCTGTCAATCTTCACACTAGCAAACCTACCCCAACCCTTCAAACCAATGAACCACTGACCAAGATTTAGTAAGTTCACATAGACTTGTCACCCGTGCAATTATACTACTTGTAGCTACATCTTCCTTGACCAAACAAACTACCTTGTCTTGTTCCCAAGCCTGACAAACAACTAAATCTTTCCCACCAAACTCCTTCCCACAGGCAGCTGCAACACAAATTCAACCTACCTGGCAATGCCCTACCATATGACTTCCTTATAAAAGGTTCCCCAAATGCCTGCAGCAAGCCTTTAATCCTAACACAACCTGAGACACCTCGTATAGCAGCATGCACAACACAACCCATACCACTGCTATATTAAACAGATGAAAATGAACCCTAATCCCCAACAACTCCCGCTAAACCTCCTATGCCAGATTAAATTGAAACTCGAAATATTCAACATCCCTCAGTCATCCTTCCTTCCTGCCATCCAACAAACCAGAAACCGACCCCCCATTATGCCCCCCAACCCAACACCTCCTGCCACATTTGTGAACAAATGCAAATCCCCAGGAACAACCCTATCCATCTGCCAAAAGACACCAACAATGGTAAAACTATGCACCAACTTATTAACCCTCACACAAAATGGCCTGAATAAACTGGCATACATGCATCCTCAGGAGCCCAGCAAGCTGAACAACATCCTTAATCCACTGCTTGTTCTTGGCTTTCTCCTCAAAACTTTTCTTTCCATGTGTTATGTTTGCATCTGGTAAGGAATTAAAACATGGCCTATATCTGCAAGGAATCCAAAAACAATGCCTTGTTTAAGCCTTCTAAAATCTACATAGCCAAAAAAGCACCTGATTCCTCACATATCCCCCGAAACACCTGCATACCTACTATGCTCCATCAAGCCCTACTTACTCTTAAAAGTCATACATATACCGAACCATCCCCTATCAGTCCAGAAGTTACCCATACCTTTGGAACAAACTCCCACTTCATGTCAAACAAAACACCTCACTGGCCATCTTCAAACAGTTTGAACAACTGGATGGGTAACTGTAAATTCACCCCAGGGGTTACACCCATGTCTGTCTTGTTCAAGGGCAATAGGTGCTGCATGTTGAAATAAAGGTTGAACTTGGCTAGCTTGTAAAACCCCTAGAGCCATTAGCCTAGTAACTTCCTGTGATCCTATAATTGCTGTGACTCCACCCCACCTGTGGGAACCCCAGACTCCCCATAAACAATCCCCAACCCTGCTTTACCCTGTCCCCAACATACCTTCTCCTCACTTTCCTCCACACTACCCCAAACTGCACCAACTCTGATGTGCCTTAATGAGCACCAAATAAAGTAAGATTACCTGTGACCTCATTGTGCACCACTTCAGCAACCAGAACTTCCACCCCAGTAGAATCCATTACCTCTCAAATCCACTTCCTTCTGGACACTGACTATTGCACACTCTGTGGTCCCCCATCTGTGACCTCATTGTGCACCACTCTAGCAACCAAAACATCCACTGCAACTGCCTCCATCATCTTTTGAGCCCACTTCCTTCAGGTCACCAACCAATACCCACTCTGCACTTCCCAACCTGCACAATCAAGGAAAACTGTAAATTCTTGGTAAACACATAACCAAAACTTCTTAATGACAGCATTAAGTGCTACTAGTAGCTTACCCTGTTTATCAACTACACAGCCACTACACTGATCTGCAGCCCCCATCCCCAGGAGAGTGTAACCTTGGCAGCTTCACCCCTGTGCTGCTTTGTTCTACAAGGGTCTGTAACGCAACATTCACACAGCAATGACAGTTAAGATGCCTAAAACAATGAGTGAAATACCTCCATAACATACCCATACCACTCAGGTGTACTGCATCACAAAGAACATTCATCATTTATGGTCATAACAGTTCATGTTCAAACTAAATCATCATTTCATTAAAAATCTTATTTTATAAATCATCTTATCACCTGCTAACTGTCGTATGAGCCTCATACTTAAAGCTGTTAATGAGCCATTAAAAACCATTCTACCATTTGCCCATTTGTTCCACATTAGAAATGGCAGTGCCCCTAATGATAGTGTGCTTACCAATTCAGCCTCTTCATACCTAAGGGCTCTAACCACCCCCATGACCCCTAACCAATGATGGAAATTAACTCCTTTACCTTATGTCTATGAGGCAACATTATCACTCTACCCATCCCTTACCATCTGGATTAAGCTAGCTATTTGGTCTGGGGACTCAGCATTGAGAACCCTGCAAAGTTTGAAGAATGGTACCAAATTATGAGGTAAAATTCTGCACAACCTGTGAACAAAGGTATAAATAAATGTAAGACAAATGCCCAAAACCAGATGGGAAGAGAGAGAAAAAAAAAGCTCTTAACAACATTTCACTGGACTTATGACAAAAGCTTAGTGAGAAAAGGAGTACAGAAAAAATGGAGTAATGTATCCAGGGTTTAACTTCTAAAAATATCCAAAGCAGTCTACAGGGTTTGTGCCCTTCCATCTTCAGTTGCCCACCGTATAAGTCTGAGAGAATCAGTTAAGCAGACAGTGATCCATGGTTGCTCCTGAAAAGGAATTATTTTGCCAGTGGTTTCTGGGCAGGGAGAAGTATGTTCCATCTGTAATCATCCCTGCCCCCTCCCGCTCAACCACTACTCATGTTATGGGCATGTGTGACTAACAGCCATCAGTCATGGGCACCACAAAGCCTGCAAAGAAGTTCCTACGAACCAATGCAGCCCCAAAGTTATGAAGCCCAGCATCTAGCCATTCAGCAAAATTCTGGACTGTTAGAAGCATACCTTCTAACCTCTTAGCACAAAAATCTGGACACAAATGTAAATAAAACTGGGACAAAGGCCAAGAGGAAAAAAGAAAAATATTGCTTCTATAAACTTAGGAAGTTGATATAGCAACAGGCTTTGCACTAGCATGAGTTGCCTGAAGGGCGTGAAATCCAAAACTCAAATGCCCATCATTTTACAAATCCATTGTTTAAAATTTGCCACCAACATGGCATAAAACCACAATGCTACCAAAAATGGACAAACTTTATGAAGCAAAATTGTGGCCATTCTGTGAAAGTCTGTACGGTTGGAAGGCATGGATATGAGATCAACTACAGTGCATCAAGCAGAATGAATAGCCCAAATATTATTTTCTAGCTTCAGTCTTCAATGAGTTGCCATTAGTTTGCCAGATAATCACATGTTTATCAAAAATGGACCAAAAATATGTGTCGACATTTGGACATTCTGTGAAAATCTATACAGCTGTGAGGTATGACTCATTACACTCCAATTTCACCCTCAAATGATTTAACAACTAGTTCCAGCAACCACATCTCTCAACACTTCAGTACAAGAAATCTGGACAAAACCTGAAACAAGAGAACAAAAGGCCAAACTAGGGATACATCTCAAACATTGTTGCCATAAATTAGTAAGCTGACAAAGGAACCAGAGCTGAAGCATATATTCTCTAATTACATGAAGACTGAAACTCAGATATATGATGGAAGAAATACATGACCTGACCTTACAACCTCTGACCCTCCCCACAGATCTATGTACACACACACACACACACACACACACACACACACACACACACACACACACACACACACACACAAAAAGAGGAACAAAACCTGACAAATTGGGGGACAATGGCCCAACAATAGGGACAGATTCCGATCACTGTGCTCAAATTAGAATGTAGCTAGAACAGAAACTACACTGCATGCCCCCTTAACCTGATTTTTGTCATTACTTAGTGCTTGAGAACCTAATTTTGCTACCAGACAACCAAGGGACTCTGGATTGTCTGAAAATCTGGACAGGTGAGATTTACTCATACCCACTGCCACTCCCACAGAAGAGCTCCTTCAACCATTATTTTCTGCGATCCACAGCCATTACTTGCAATAACAAAAAGTGGTACTGAAGACCAATGTAGGTATAATTAGTAAAATGCTCGTACCAAATGAGCAAGTAGCTGGAATAACTGGTTTTGCATTGGCATGAATTTTATGAAGGATCAGTAGTCTGAAACTAGAACATCTGCCATTATTATTTATTTATTTTTTAAACTACAGCAATACAATTTGCCACTCATTTACTAGAAAACCACAATTTTATGTAATTAGACCCAAATATGTGGAATACATCCAGAAAGATTCCATCTCTGTATCCATGGCACTCACCCAGAATAATTTAGCAGCATGTTAACCACCTTAAGCATTACACCAACCCCTTTCTGTGAAAATCTGGACTGCTGAGAGGCACGATACCCCCATGTGCAATCGCCCTACTATGCATGCACAGGGGGTACCTGTTAAAATAACTCTCGGCCCATGAAAAGGCTTTTATGGTTTAGCTATAACCACACTAGCACAGAAAATGCTGTGGAATGCTACCACCACTAACAATTACTTTACCAAGAAAGGGGGCCAGAAAGGAAGGATTTGGCTGCATACTACAGGAATAAAGATTTAGTATGGCCTGGCCCTACCATCTACCTAACCAACAAACCTCTTCAGAAAGTGTAAGTCAGTTATTACTTACCCACCCCCACTAATCCGTACTGCTTTGTCATTTCCTTTATTGCTTCCCCCTTTTCTTTATAAATCTGTATTACTCTATATTATTATTATCATTTTATTTATCATTATTTCTTTTTCAATACAGAGCTCCCCCCAGAACAAAACTACCAGTTACCCACTCCACCACCCAAAGTACTCAACCATCCCATGCCATGCTTTAATCCTCAACTAGCAGAGCAGAATTAAAAAAAAAAAAATTGCAACAAACATTGCCCACCTCTTCCACAAACATAATTATTAATCCAAGGCCTACCTGATCCTGGAGTAACAGCTTGTCATCTTGGAAGTAACCCTGCACTGTAGTACGTTCATGCCAAAATCTGATTCCCTATCCTATGACACTTGCATAAAACCCATTAAGACACTCCCTACCCTTATCTCATTTCCTGTCAATCATTCTGCATTCCCATTTAACCCTTTCATCACCCTCACTACCCTAGCTCCCCTAACCTCTTAATTCTGACTACTATTTCTATCTAATCCCCACTTGAAGATAGCCCTGGACAAATTGGTTTGTTCCCAAACCTCATTTGTTCCTTTGTGTCACTGAACTACATCACAGGCTAGGACCACTCCTCTTGTGGTCGAGCAGAACAGGCAGCAGTGTTGCATATACTCTGTTGTATACTAGTTGATGTTTTTCAATGTCCTAACTGGGTGTAGCTTCTGATATCACACCCATCATTGCATGTGGCATTAGCTAGTTCTGAGTTAGTTCTAATTCACTCCATACTAATTTCAACAGCTATCTGCTATATGATTATAGCACTGCCCCTATCACCACAGGTATGTCAGATCACTAGCAGAAAATTCATGAGCAAATGTGTTATTGTCATACACTTGATTCTTGAATGGGAGACATTAAATTCATAAACGGTTGCATGGAAAGTGTGTGTGTGTGTGTGTGTGTGTGTGTGCATGCGTGCGTGTGTGTGTGTGTGTGTTTTTTATTAGCAATTAACAAAACAATAACAACCAACTGTGTGACATAACCACAGTCAATACTAATAAAAATGACCACACAAAAGTGTAAATCAAAAATAACTGATCAAACTATATAATACTAACATAACATACATCATGATATACACAAAACAATCTCCAAATCAAAGTTATTGCAGGGTGGCAAGCCCCCTCCCCAACACATCCCACCAAGGCCAAGCTCACACAACAAAATGAAATGTCTTATTCCCAATACCTTCTGGACTGTGATGCAGCACTCCTACAAATGCAAAAAACACTCACACTTCCCCTTATGCTCGATACCTACCACTAGTGCCCTTAATCTGACAAACAGGAATGAGCGCAATGAAAACAAAACATCGACTTTCCATACTTTACATACAGCAACACTTCCAACAAGCATTCTCCTTTCTTGTAGTCGCGCAATATTCTTTTCAACCTTATGTGAAGTTGCTGTTTCTATAACCTATAAAAGCAGGACAGTCAAATCATTAGTCCCCCATTACTGATACACTTTATATTTATAATTACTTTATTATTAATATTCATTATTCTTGATTCTTTCCTGATATGCTTAACTTGGTTTTATACAGATATTTATTAGTATTTTTTTAATAATGTTAATTTTTTCTATCTTCATCTCTCTGAATTCTTTTCCTTATTTTCTCCTTACTAATAAGAGTTAATAGTTTACTACCATTTGCAAAATAAAAGCATGGCTAATTTATTTTCTTTGTTTATACCTTATTATATTTCAGATGACATTGTTTTTTGTAATTTATTTAAATGTCAGTAAACTATATCAATAAAATTACATGTGCTGCTTCTAGACATTAAAAATGTACTTTGAGCCTTCCCATACATACACACACACACACACACACACACACACACACACACACACACACACACACACACACACACACACACACACACATATGTGCGCACGGCAAACATTCGCACGTGCACGCACACACACACACACACACACACACACACACACACACACACACACACACACACACACTGAGAAACACACAGACACATAGACTCACATGCGAGCACGAGCGCACACACATACACGTGCGCAAACACACACACACACACACACACACACACACACACACACACCAAACACTCATGCACATGCGTACAGACACACACACACATACACACACACACAGACACACACAAACATTTGCACATGCACACACACACACACACACACACACACACACACACACACACATGTATGCACACACACACACACGCACGCACACACACATGCGCACACACACATGTGTGCACGCGCACACAATCACAAACAGACATGCACACAAACACTTGCACATGCACATGCGCGCACACACACACACACACACACACACTCACACTCACACACATGCACACACACACACACACACACACACACACACATGAGCACACACACGCACACACGCATGCACGTGTGCACACACACACCCACACACCCACACACACACACACACACACGCACACACACACACAAAAACACACACACATGCACACACAGACAAGCACACACCTAAATGCACTCATGACATGATGTTGACTTAGTTACAAATTATATCTCAGAAACATACTAACTGACTGCTATCCTTGTGCATTTAGTCTGATCCCACAGAAAAAAAAATACTGTACAGAGAACATTTCAAGTATGTAGCATTTTACATCTTTGCTTAGTCTCCACTCAAACAGGCCCAGGCCTTGACCTTCACATGAAGGCTGACCTGACTCTTTAAGTAACCTGTGTGTACCATGACCCTATTATGAGCTCAGCATAAAACAGTCTTAACAAAGTTTTTCCTGAGAGAAGTACGGCTGATGCATTTGAAGAATCCATTTACTGTCTGCAGTAGCAGATTTCATTGTGAATATATATAATAGCAGACCTAAGATGAATCTGTTTAATAGTCTGAGGAAACATAAGGCTTTTAAATAAAAACTTTAGCTCATCATGCAAAATTTTGAATAATAATAATTTTTGAAGACGGAGATACTTCAGGTTATTTCACTTAAATAAATTCATCACAGTGCTATAGATTTTGGAATATGTGATACCTGAAGCCAAATGCACTGCAAGAATGTTATCAAAAATTTTATGCACCTTCATTTTTGGTTTAATTCTTATAAGAATGATTTTTGAATGGTGGATCATTCTGCAAATCCTTTCAAAAATAAACCTGACATGCTGCTGGTGTGTCTGATATAATCAAATGTGCTATTACAAATGACTCTCTACATCTAGTTTCACACAAGAAGATGTCATTATTCCTGGCATCTGCCATTCTGTCATTTATCAAGTACACATCATGCATGCTCCTGTAAGGGATATCTCTGAACATTTAAGTATCATAAGATTTGCTAGGATATGTCAGGATTTCAGTCTGGCTGGAAGGAAAGACAAAGAAAAGGCTAAGTGGCAGATGTTCGGGAGTATGCGAGTGATAGACTGACAGATAGTAGTAGATAATAAATAGACTGACACTTAGATAGTAGTAGATAATAAATAGACTGACACTTAGACAGTAGCAGATAATAAGCACTTATAAGTAAAAGGAATGCCCCATATGTGCTCAAAGTGAAATTTCTTGAGTGCCAGTAGCACAAATAAAAAAAAAAAAAAATGACGAACAACATAATGCCGGACATTGTTACCCATATGAAACCATTGTCAGTGCAGTTTTTAAATGTGTGCAGGCAGTGATTCACTGTTTGGGAGATTCCTCCCTTCTTTGAGTCATTTAACCGTGGAGCTAGTGTATATATAAGCTCAGTGGTATGGGGGCTTGTGCCAAACATCTGGATGTGCATGGCAGCTTGTTCCCCTTCAAAAACACAAGAAAAAATAGTTTTTCACCCTTTTTTCCCATCCTTTTGTCATGTTGACTTTCAAGAACTTGTTGTTTCATAGTAGAACCAAGTAAAAGCTAAGACATGACTTGGTCCTTCTCTCTTTATAACTAATAGTAAATGTTAGTGGCTGGATGGACTGTCTTTAGAGTCCACAGTACAACTACAAAACGATGCATTTGGAAGCTTTATAACTTCCTGTGACACTAGATGATAGCTTCTCCTCCAACTGTCTGTGTCACTGTGATTATGTACTGGAAAACAAATTCTTTGAGCTGAAAGTTCAAATGAAGGACCTCGCTAGCTGATACTGATGCAAGCCTTGTTTGTCTTCAGGATTAGTATTTAAGCTTTGTTCATGTGTTTTTCTCAATAGCCCTCATACTTAGATGTTTTTTTCAGAATTTGTTATACTGGATATTGCTTTACACAATACTGGCATGAGTGGGAACCCAGAACATGAACACACGCACTTATCAAACGTGGATTAAAAACCATGAACCTATTTATCCATTCGTGGTGCAGTCACAAGGAACCATGTTTTAATAAGATAGGGTTTTCTAATGAGTTTGTGGAGGAAATAAGTTAGCTGAATGCAATAGTCAAAGTCTCATATGTCCTTCACATAAAGAGCAGAATAAATTGCACAGACCTTACAGATGGAGGATATCCTATCTGGCAATTACGAAACAGTGATGAAGTGTATAATGATTTCTGAAGCCCTAAACAGATTAAGACTTAGTCAACCATGGTTTAAATTAATAATCTCAGGTTACGTCTAGTTATGTCTCCATGCAGTAATCATGGGACTTAATATCCTGTTTTGATACAGGCGAAGATCAGTCTAATGTACAATAAAAAAAATAAGACCACTTTATACTCAAAGAGGATCATTGTATGTATTGAGCAAACCTACACAGAAAAAGATGATAAGAAATTTGATTTATTTTCATTAGGGCTGCATACCATTAATAAAAATGAGTGCCTCATAGATGAACACCATAGATCTCACCCTCATCCCAGTTCCTGCTGTTTTGTGGTGGCTGACATTGGCTGCTGTAAAGCTCTGCTACCATTGCCCTGAGGGTTGACATTCAGAAGTAGCATGGATTTATTCAACCTTGTGTTCTTGAAGGAAGACAGGCCTCTATGCACATCCTGAAGTGCTGAACTTTTAGACTCATTAGGGACCATTTTATTCTTTTTTGTACTGCTGCTACCAGGACTGCTGCCATGGTCATCAATACTTTGTGTTTATTGAGTGCTTATCAATTCCAATTTATACATCTGTAATAAAAAATTATTGGGGTAAAGCAACATGTATTATGATATTTTTCAGAGCTGTTAACACTTTGTGGCACATACTGGAGGCATACAATCACATACCATTCCAGTAAATGTATTTTAATTGAAAGAAAGCCAGAAAAAAATATAAGTTTTTGAATAAATCACTTTAACTTTGACAATTTACATTCTGAGACTGGTATTTATATGTATATAGGTATATATATATATATATATATATATATATATATATATATATATATATATATATATATGATGGCTCTGAAAGTCATTGAATTTTAATTTGTTAGTTTACAGTATAATTATTGCATTTTTATCTACAATACAGTAATTAACTAGTTTAATATATGTTTCATTGTATGCATCTAAAACTTGTAACAACTGACAATCCTTAAAAAATATAAACACCTAGAAGAGAAAATAAAAGTACACTAAAAACATTCTAACAAAAAGACAATAAAGAAGCATCTGTTGGGATGAGTGTCTGTCCTGGATGTGGTAGATAATGGTCACTTGCAAATAGAAAGACACACACTGTCAGCAGTTATTCTGGTCTGTTATATTAGTACTCAGCGGATTAGGATCTGATCTCCAGTTAGAACCAGATTGCTATATGCTCAAAAAACTGTTTTCTGGAATACTTAAACTGCTATCAGGACTGGCAACATATTCATAATGTCCCATTGCATGCAGAGTTACTGATAATGCCGCAGTTTTTTTTTTTAAATCGGAGTGATTTTTCATGTGGGTATGTTTTCTATTGCCTCATTTGTATTTCCATGTATTCTTTTGTGTTTGAAAAGTTGTGCGTGTCCTTGAATCAAGTTAAAGACCACCAAAGAAGCAGAATTACATTCTGAAATGGTATGGATTTATTCAACCTTGTGTCTTATAGATTTGATTTTAATTGCTGTTTTCAATACTAATTGCACAGGGAAGCAGAGTTTCTCCCCACTCCACTTGTCTGATTTTTTTTTACTATAGGTTCTAACAACAAGACTGTTATTGGAAGCTTATACATATGAAACTCCTGATAACACAGTTATTTACTTGTAGTGCACAGAGTACTGTACGTGTAAAGCTCCTACCAGACACAAAAAGTGTGCTCAGCAAAGTTTTGTGAAACATCTCTCAACACAGCTGAGCTTTAGTTCTTCTGCAGAGCTTAACAGCAGCTGGTGTCAGCCACCACAAAATAGCAATGAGAAGTTAAACAGCTTTAAAAGCTGTTAGTCAGTCAGTTGTCACCAATGCATAAAAAAGTGTGACACAACAAAGTATATAAGTTTTTAAAGCTCTCCAGTTCTCAGAAGGACTTTTTAGCTTTGCCAGCTCTGTTTAACTGTGCTAAGTGTTTTATAGCTTTTAAAACTGTACAGCACTTCTTTCTATTTTTTTTTTTGTTTTAGTTTCTTTTTTTCTGTAACTTGGAGTACACAGAACATGCAATACTCCATGCACCTCAAATGTTTATGATCAGGTCTCCCTCTGATGATAACTCAGTTTTTATGGGATTTTGACACAGATATTAAGATTCGCCTTCTGAATATTGCTTTACTCTGTTCTTGAATTTTTTCACAGCCATATCTGGAGCACAACAACTTGGTTATGATCCCTTATGTTTTTCTTTGCATAATAAAACCTTTCCTTATATTAAATAAATGTAATTGAGGATGGCATGCAGTCAAGGGGTTAGCTCATGCTACCATTGCCCTGAGGGTTAACTATAGCTTAGTACAATAAAGTAATGGGGTACTGGTTGCTATAAAGAACAAAATATGTGCTGTTGCAACATAATTGCTACTCCTCAGATCCAGAGTATTATTTTACATCTGCAATATTCTCATTCTTCAGTACAGAGTTTTCTGGTGACTTTCACATTACTTTTCCAAACTTCCAGGCGTTAATGTGCTTGATGTCAAAAACATAGCATGGTATGCCAGAGTTTGTGGAGGTACTTTCTTTTTTTTTGCTATTGTGGTATGCACAGACAAATTCTGCAGACTGACATTTTCATCTTGTACCCGAACATCAAAACAAATCTTTATTAGTAGACAGAGAGTTATCTGTGAGATAGGCTTATTAAAAGACTTCTGTACCACATAAGGTATATTAATCAGACATGATTGAGGTAAGCAGTTTGAATGATTTTTGTTTATCACATACTTGCCAAGATGGATAGCTCAACAGGTTTGGGTTAAGACCACTGAGATGCAGTGAGGCTCTTTCTTGGTGTGTGTGTGTGTGTGTGTGTGTGTGTGTGTGTGTGTGTGTGTGTGTGTGTGTGTGTGTGTGTGTGTGTTCATAGGTTCATAGGTTCATAGGTTCATACTAGGCTATCTGCCCTAGGGCATTCATAAGTCTAGCCAGAGTGTGTTTGGTTTTCGCCACCCATTTTAAATTAATTTTGCTATGCCCTTTTGCGAGGTTAGTATACTGTGCCTCTGTCTAACAGTGACACAGAAGTGATACCCGGGGTAAACCTACAATCTCCCATCCACTCATCAAGATTCCTCTTGAAGAGAGTCAACGAGGGACTCTGCCTAACCTGGACTGGGATTTTATTCCAGAGTGAAGGGAGCCTCTGGATTACGAATCTGTCCCTCCAGCATGTCCTATTTATTTCAGTGCTGAGGTTCAAGTCTCTCAAGCGCGTAGCTCAATGGGATTTGGATTTTCTGAGGTGCAGCATGTCCATTAATTCTGGGTTGGACATGGCTTTATACGTCAGGCACAGATCGCCGGTATGCCACTGAGTAGAGCTGGAGTTTTTTTAACCGGGCAGTATATGGCATCTGTTTGAGCCCTTTGATCCTCTTGGTGAGGTACTTTTGGGGTCTTTCCAGTTGCTGCAGGTGTCTGGTAAGGTACATCCCAAAAGGGGCATTGTACTCAATTATGGGCCTGATGAGGGATGAGTAAAGAGGCACGATGACCTCCCCTGATCTAGATGTGAATCCCTTCATGATTAGGTGGGCTATATAAAATGTTTTTCTAACCACTTTGGCCATGTGGTTGTCAAATGAGAGATTGCTATCAACTTGGGTCCCCAGGTCCCTAATTACTTCTTCTGTACTTAATGGATTACCACCTATGTGGTAATTTGTGGGCACTTTGTTTTTGCCAAAGGGGATGACTATACACTTTTTGGCATTTAGCTTGAGGCCATGGCTCTGGCAACAGTTGTCTGTTTCTATGAGGCCCTTTTGGAGGATGCTTGTGTCAGCTGGAGAGTCGATTATGGTGCACAGTTTGCAGTCATCTGCAAACTTGGTCAGCCACAGTCCTTCCGTGTTGGCCTGTACCTCCGAGAAATATATACCGAACAAGAGAGGTCCCAGGACTGAGCCTTGTGGGATGCCACTTGTAACTGGTTTGGAGTCTGACATGGCTCCAGCAATTCTAACCATGTGGGTTCAGTCCTTGAGCCAGTTTGCAACCCATCTAGTGACACAGGGGTTTATATTTAAGCTGGTGAGCTTATCTATAATGCCCGAGTGGTGTATTGTATCGAAGGCTTTTGCAAGGTCCAGGTAGGCTGTGTGGACCACTTTCCCCTTGTCAATGGCCTTGTTGACTGTTTCAAAGAAATCGACCAGGTTTAAGAGGCAGGATCTGCCCTTAACAAAGCCGAACTGGGTAGGATCCAGTGTCTGTAGGTCCCCAATATCTTTATTTATGAGGTCCATGATGATCCTTTCCATAGCTTTGCAGACCAAGCTAGTCAGGCTTATGGGGCGATAGTTTCCAGGATCTGTTGAGGCACCACCTTTGTGGAGAGGGACCACTGTTGCTGTACGCCACTCTTTGGGTACATATCCTGTAGTAATGCTGAGATTGAACAGTAGTTTTATGTTTGGGTTTAGCTCTTCTTGGAGTTCATGTAGGATGCAGCCCGGGACACCGTCTGGTCCCATTGATGCTGTGTTTTTTGCTTTGGAGTGGGTGGCTCTTACCTGAGTATCTCAGATGTCAGGGGAGCAGCACTCTGCTGGGATAGATATTTGCCCTTTTGGTGGGGAGGGGGGGGAGTTTGCGCTGAACCTGTCAGCTAGCATGTTGGCAATGTCTGTGGGTTTGATGTATTTTTTGTCATTTTGGAGTAATTCTGAGCATTCTGAGCATATCTGGGAATTCCCACCCAGGTTCCTAACATAACTAAAGAAAGCCTTGTGATTATCCTTAGTGTCCTGTGTGTGCTTCTTTGATGTCAAAAAGGAAATGACTGTAGTAGTTGTTATTCCACATCTTACCACACAATGACACTTGTTACTTGAAGTTACGGATTAACTACTTTGTAGATTAACTATTGTTAATTAAAGGCTCTTTCCTTTGTTGAAACTTTAGTAGAATAGTCAGTGAACAGCCTGTGCAATGCAACAAATAAAAAGTTTGATTTCTCTGGCTGTGCAAAATATTTGTTTTTAGCATTCTTCTTCTTCTTTTGGCTTTTCCCAGTTAGGGATCGCCACAGTGGAACTCCGGTCTGCTAATGATTGGCAGTAGACTTTTATGGTGCAGAGGTGCCAGCCCAGTGCCCACCCTTTAATGAAGGCACACCCATTAACGCCTGTCTTTTAAATGCCACTCGACCACGGGGAGGATATGCAGACTCCATACAGAAGGCGCTCCAGTCGAGAATCGAACTGGGAAACCTCTTGCTGTGAGGCGACAATGCTATCGCTGCACCACTGTGGCTATATTTGTTTTTAGCATCATAGTTCTAAATGACTCATCTAGCATATCTATATATCTTTATACTAAATTTGTTGCTACTACATTTCTAGTTGTAGATACTTTGGGTGACTTTGGGTCTAAGGATCCATATGCCCAGTCAGTTACTCGGGACAGCTGGTTAAAATGCTAAAACAATAAAATAGTGGAAAGCAGGCAACTACTGCACTAGGAAACTATATCAATTCCTATATCCAGAACAGAGCAACTTAATTATGGAAACTCCACGAAATACTGAAATTTATTAAACGGTTGTGCCCTTTTATCTTTACAATATATCACACAGGACTTCATCAGAACATTGAAGATGAGGTATTTTGACCACTGATTTGAGAAAAAAATAATGCTCATTAGGGGACAACTCCATCTACTTGCCTAGAAATTTAGCAAAATGACTGAAAGGAAGCCTAATATATCTAACCTTTTCCATCCAATATAGTTGTACTTTCTCCATTTTCCATATTTTATCATCCTGATTTAAAAGTTAGAAAACACATTTTCCCTGCCATATACTCCTTCCTAACTTTTATGATCAAGAGTTTCCACTGTGTTTGATTTGGAATATGTTTATGTTTTCTCTTGCCACGCTGGTTATTTGTTGTCATTCCCATGGCCTTCTTACTCCTTCTTCAGCTCTTCCTCCTGTTTAATGTCTCAGTCTGTTTATATTTGCCCCCTTTCACTTGTAAATCATTTGCTGCATTCCCCCTACTGCTTCTCTTTCTATTCTATTGCTTAACCATGCATTTGCAACAAGCCTCTGTAACTATTTCAGGCACCAAGAGGTTCAGTGATAATGCATCTCCTACAGCTTTGCCTCTCAGAGTTTGTTACAAAGCATTTCATACTTAATCTCTAGTGGTGCTCTATCTTATCTATTCACTACTTATATAATGCACTGTGTGACACATTATGTTTCCCTCCCCAAACTGTTTCTGCATCCTTACCCTTGCCTGGATGCAGTTTTACTTATTTAGTGCTTTACACTTTTCTGACCAGGTTAGTTGCACTAGGACAAAGATCTCTTTTCAGTGGAGACCCAAGGTGGTATTCATACTGACTGTAGGAAATGTTGCCAGGGTATTGGGGCACTTCCACTACTCTTTTCAATAAGTGCCAGGGGTTCTTTTTCTTCCATCTGATCTACCACCAACTCAAGCAGATGGGATGTAGCTGTAGCTTTACCATCTCATTCAACAGATAACACACTCAGGAGTGCACTACAGTGTCAGTACTGGAAAACTAATCCAGCTATCTGATAAGGGAATAGAACCTACAGACTTTTGCACTAAAGGTAAGTGTGCTATCTGTTGAGCTACTTGCACTCATATATTTTCGATTCTGTCTTATTTTCATAAGAAGTCTTTTTTTTATCAATGTACCTGTGGATCCTTCTGATATCCCTTAACCCATTTAATTTGTTGCAGCCTCTAAACAAGGCCAATCTTGAGTTTTGCAAGTATAGAAACACTCTAGTATAGAACAGAGTACATAGCTTCTCCTGCATGATATTTCTGTCCATGAAGGAAAAAAGTAAGACAGCAACAAGCTTCAGCACAGGAGGCAACCACTAAGGGAATGTTGAATTTGTTTTCGGAACATTGGCTCCAAATAGACCTTTTTTGATATGTATACAATATCTTGATCAATGTAATTTGTCTGCTACCTTCCACATGACTTTCTCTTTCACAGATGTTAATGGGGAGGAAAATGAGTACAAAGTTACCCACATCTGTTCTACAACCAGACAGAATGCTGAATCTGCAATTAGTGAAAAAAAATCAATAAAAGCTTGTATGGCAGATCACTTGAGACAACACCAGTGTCAAGTGTGGAGAGAGTGTTAGATTCCAGGTGACAGCTATGTGGAATAACAGGAAGCTGCTGTGATTGGTCATTCAAACATACTGATGCCTTTTTATGGTCAAAAGACAGGCAGTGATACCTTTGAGATGTCCCAGAAAACAGATATACAGAAATGGACTGTTTTTATCTCAAAAACATAATGTTTCGGAGAAGAAGGACACTTTGCACCATGAAATGTTGCCCTTATCAGATGAAGAGACTATACAGAAGAAGTGTCATGATTTTAGAGTAACAAATGCCTCATCTGATGAGGAAGTTTGTTGTGTCAATATCAATATCAGTGAAGTGCTTATTCCCTAAGAGCTGTAAAGATAAACAAAATCAAAGTAAAGTATTGAAATATCATTAAATAACATATACAATAGGTTAAAAAGTATGATTTTTTTTCAAAGAAATGAACTTAAACAAAACATACACAAAAGCAGACTGCAGCATTGTAAGTCTGACTGAATGTAACTAAATTAAATGTCCAAGTAAACAAAACTCTCATAGTTCAGTCAAACCATGTGCCTATAAAACTCCTAGTGTGTTGAAGGTGATAATCAGTTTCAAACACTTTCTATTTCTTCAGGAAATCTCAGGTATGTTAAAAATACTCAGTAATATGTCTGAGCCACTAAATGATAACATAAAAAGCCAGGGACAGTCTTGCTTGCAGATGAAACAAACAGTTCTTTTCAAATATCAGAGATCACATCTGAAATCCCTTTTTGAAAGCATCAGCTAAGAACATCACGGTTATTTCACTAAATGTATTGTTTGTAGGTCCATTTTTATTTTGTTTTTGATGTAGTATATTTGGTGTATTCCTGTTGTTGTGGTTTAGTAAATTTCTCTCCTAGATGAATATCTCTGTCAAGTATAATAAGCAGGGATACCTTCATCAGTCATAAGATAAAAGTCTTAATGTTTCAATGAACACTTCTCTAGTTTATCATGGAAAAAACAGAAGAAGGCAGCAAGGTCCTTTACCTAAAAAACATCATATTATTATTTTTTTTTCTGGGGATAGAGGCTTCAATTTCATAGATGAAATAGACATTCTATTTTGACCATGAGTGAGCTTTGCCAGAATAAATATACATTGGAGCAAAATGGAAAATTCCTCAAGGGAAAAGAATCTATTTATAATCATCAGCTGCACATTAAATAAATTAACATGGAAAAAAATCCTGCAACATGACCAGATTAAGCACATGTTTTGGGAGCAATTAGCTAACATAAAATTTTAAGGAACAGCTCCATATGTATTATTATTGGTAAGAAAGTATATACAGTGTTGAGATTAGTTTTGGTATCTCAACCTAATGAAAAATTATAACTAAAACAATTCAACTCTAGTCACCAAAATTAGTTTAGGCCAGTGTTGCACACTTTTTGGCAAAAACATGGTATAACAAACAATGCTTGTTTATTCGTGTATAGAAGAATGTGTATGCCATTTTAATTAAAAATTAAAACTGTTTTCAGTTGGATGTGTTCTAGCATATGAACCAAAGCTTATGATGTTTCTTTTTTCCATTCTCTTCATTGACATTTAAAAGTGAAAGTTTCTTTGTCTGTAACATCTATGTTTCTGCAAAGGACAAAGTGAGATTTACTGAAGTTCTTGGCAGGAGTTAGAGATCACAGACAAATGGCATGCATGCATGCTAACCAGCTAAGTTTAGTGGTTGGGGACATGGTCATGAAACAGTGCATTGTGTTAAGAAAACAGTGGCTAAGATGTAAAGTACCATAGTCACTAATGTGGTGGAATCAAAACCTAAGTATGTATTTAGGGATAGCTGTGAATGGCACAGGGGCTTTGTATTTACTTAGGTGGGCACCACGAGATAATGTAGGATGATAAAAGATTGTAGATGAAACAGTTTAGAATAAATGGGTCAGGGTCCCTTTTCTGATAATAATTCTATATTCAGTACACACAACAGCAGCTCAGTGACATGCTGCATATCTAATATAACTAAATATGGACTACCTATCAGGCTATATAAATAAAATACCCCACAACAAAGACCAGTGGCTATGAGTTATTGGGAACCTGATCATTCCACTGCATTCATGAGGCATGCTGATTTGTTGAATGAAAAAACTACTCATGATGACTGCTGCATGGCACAGCAGACAAAATGAATAGATTATATAATTAATTATAAATCTATTACATTAAGCTAGGAGAATGATATATTGCTTATGGAGTGGGGAATCATGGGTTTTGAGTTGTCAGCTAGTAAATGCATAAGGACATTGCATATTATGCACTGGAATATGGTGCTTAGCATACGGAGAGGTACACTGTATTTCCTTCCGTTGTGTATCAGTGACATTACCTAACAGAAACAGGTGTGTGTGAAATTGCTATTCATGCATGCAATAGCAGCACTGTACAATGAACTAGATAAAATGGCTAAGATGGTGAGATACAACTTTCTAAAAGCAAGACAGCGCATGTTACCTCTGGTATACATAAATTATATCATCTTTGAGTATAGGGTGACGGATATGGATTCCTTGCTTATATGTTAAGGTAATATGAAGAGGCACAGACAGGGTAATGCTATTTAGAAAGGGGACAATAGCTTCCATAGCTATATTAATGAAAAAATGTCTGAATCGAATACTTGAAATAAAGAAAACACAAAGAATAATTCAGTAGAGGCAAAATATGAACAATAAATCTGGTTTCCTACACATCAAAAATATTAGACTGGGTGCAACTCTTTCTTAAGAAAATTATGTTAAATGATGAAATTTAACAACAGCTCACATGTGTTGCTAGACGTGTCTTAGAATTTTGGCAATACAAAGCAGAAAACAGAATAAGGCTGAAAGGGATTGCTATCTGAAGTACTAATGGATTATAAGATGGGGCTGTAGGACTTTAATCTGCAGGAAGAATGTAGGTGTCTGAAAACAAGAGCAGATTTTCCTTCTGTTCAGACTGAAGTAAAGATTTGGATAAGATGGAATGCCTGCTGTTATATAGTCCTACTTCAGTATTCGTTATTAAACCTGCGGCAGGCCCTTTGTTTAACATGTCAAACACCAATGCCACACCCACTGTCCAGTCATGGCTTATCAACAATAAATGCTGCTCTTATCACATGCTTCTGTTGTTCCCATACTGAGCTATGAAAAATGGGAAATCCCCAATATATACACAGATAGGGATTTCAACTTTGGAAATGTACCTGCGGAATGGAACTTTTATGGACAACCGTGAATGTGATGTGCTAACTAATCAGTTTCTTGTAGGTATGGAAGCATTATTAAACTGTCAAAGACCAGTAAGTAAGATTTTTTTTAATGTAACATGAAAGGCCATAACACTTTCAAAATGAAATGTTATAAATACCCTAGAGGAACTAACAAATGCGTGTGTTTTAGATTTCATAGTATCATAGGAGGTTACTAGGCTAACGGCCCTAGAGCTTTTTTCAGCCTAGCCATTCATGTCCCAATTTTCCAAGTTATTGGTATATGTCTGTGACTTAGGGCATCTACAAACTGCTCATGTCTGTAAGTACCACAAGCAACAAACTAGAGGTGAATTTGTGACTTCCCATCCATTTGTCTAGATTGTGTTTGAATTGGCTTAGGGAAGAGCTCTGTTCCAGAGAAATGGTAATTACTGAGACACATATATCCAACATGTCTTGTTTATGTCATAGACAAGATGTGGATCATTAGACTGGGTATTTCTAGTGCTGTTTGCTTTATGAATGTGCAAGAGTTCTGTCATGGCTGGATCAGAGAATGCCTTGTAGGTTAGGTACAGTTCTCCCCTCAGTAGTCTGTAGGACACTGAATACAAGTACATGGCTTTGAAGTGGTTTTCACGGTGATATCATTTATACTCTGTATTCTTTTAGTGAGAAACTTCTGTGGTGCTCCAGTTGTAGTTCAAGGACTGCTGGTCCCTTTACAAATATTTTTTAGAAGACATTATTGTTTTTTTGGATGGGGACTAATGAGAGGCTGGAAAAGTTCTTTAAGTATATAAATGAATCAATAGAGTTCTTGAGGTTTACCATGGCAATTGGCATTGAATGTGCCAACGTTCTAGATGTTACTGTTACAAAGAACAGGGAGAGTAATGAGTTTGAGTCAACACTATATAGGAAGCCGACTTACACGAACTCCCTCTTGCACTTTGACAGTTGGCACCCTCGTCATCAAAAGAGGTCATTAGTCAAGGGCCAATGCCTAAGGCTAGCCTGTATGGTTAGTGAAGACAACTGTTTTGTATCAGAATGTGGTAAGCCTTGGGAGATGTTGTCTACAAGGGGTTACCCCAGAGATTTTCTTTCTATGATTTTTGCAGAGGTTCAAAGGAAGAGAACTAATGGGACTTATATACCCCTACTTGGGACATTACAAAACCAAGTAGTACTAAAACCACCAAATCATGAGAATAACACCAGTTTTAATAAGGCTCTTATTATCCCATATTGTTTGTGATGCAATGAAATAAGTGCAATCATAGGCAAAACTTGGGCCATATTTGGTGGTCAGCAAGACATTATTGATTAGGTAAGGGAAAGACCTATTGTAGTTTACCAGAAAGATGTATGCATCAAAATGATGTTGGAAAGAACAGTGTACGAGGCTACTAGTGGTAAAATGATATGTCTGGTCACTGTACACAATGTAAAAATATTTTGGAAGGTAAAGAAGTAGACATTTGGGGTTATGGCACTGTGAATTTAAAAAGGAAATATCACTGTAACACCAAGGGGGTGATATACATGGCAAAGTGCCAACAATGTAAAAGATTTTACTTTGCAAAAACTGTTAGACACCTAAAAAACAGGACGTATCAACATTTTTATGACATTGCAAAAAAAGATGAAGACAATGCTTTATACAGGCATACTAAGGAATATTAAAATCACACTTTTACATTCATTGTCATTGACAGTGTCCAAGAGAGACCTAGAGGTGGACCTGTAGATCTGTATTTAGGGTACCAGGAGTTAAAGTGGCAGCTTAGATGTAATGCTGCTAACAAACCTGGGATTAATGAGACTGTACCCATGTCTTGTTACCTTAAGCTAAACTCAATGTTTGCTATTTAGTTTAGTATCTTTTAACTATACTTTAAATCTGTTTATGGCTTAAAAAGTTTTTTAACGTAAAGACTCAAAAGTTTAAAAAGTTATTAAGTATTTTTACATATGGCATCTTTAAGTAGAAAAGGTTAATTATGACCTAGCGTTCTTTTTAATTGAGTCAGTCATGTGAATTTTTAACTGCATTTAAGCTGTTTTTTTGTCATTTTGTGTTATTCTGAAGAAGTCTATATACTTCTTGGATGAAAGTGCTAAATGAGAAATAAACAGTGTGTGTGTGCTACAGGTGCCTTGGGTACTTTCTTTTTTTATTTTTATTAGTTGGTTTATGTATTTGTTTTCTTGGTTTGTCAAGCATGGACACATGGTGATAAAAGTTCAGGTTACTGTCAACCTGAGCTCCCAATTTCTTTACCACTGGGTCTATTCTTAAGGAAGTGTTATCAATGTTGTAATTAGCAGGGGTAGTTGTCTTCCCAAATGATGTAATTATGCTTTTATTTTGCATTCAATTTTAGACCATGGTGCTGGCACCAGTTATTTGCATGTGTCAGACCTTCCTAGAGTATATCTATATCTATATCTTTGGGTGATACAGTGATTGCACCCACCTTGCAGTTGTGACCAAATTTGGTCAGCCAAAGGTCTTCTACATCTATCTTGCCTTCAGAGAAGTAGATTTCAAACAAAGGAGGTCCCAGTATGGAGCCCGATTGGACACCACTAGTAACTGGATATTAGTGGAGGTGAATTCCACCACCCTAACTCCATGTGTCCTGTCTGTCAGCCATTTAGCTGTCCATTGGGAGACATAGGGACTTATGACTAAATTTGTGAGTTTTTCTGTAATACCTGAGTGCTGTATTATGTCAAATGCCTTTGCAAGGCCAAGATATGCAAATACATACTGTTTTTCCCTCCTCCATGGCTCTAGTGACCTTCTTGAAGAAGTCCTCCAAGTTTAATAGGCCTGAGCTGCCCTTGACAAAACCAAGTTGGGATGGGTCCAGTATTTAAAGATTTCCTATGTCTCTGTCAGATCCAGAATAGTTTTTTTCTATGGCCTTGCATATAAGAATAGTCAAACTTATGCATCTGCAGTTCCCCTAGTTTGGTTGATGGTCTGCCTTTGTGTAGAGGGATGACATTCGCAGTGCTACATTCCCTAGGCAGTAGATAAATAGAGATTCTAGTGGGCCTGACATGTCATGTTTCAAGCTATTTAAGAGGCATTCTGATGCAGTGTTTTTAGGTCTGGATAGTGGAGTAAGGGAAAATTAATTTCTTTATATTTACATTTGCAAAATTGAATATACCATTTTCTAAATTAGTAGTGTGTGTGTGTGTGTGTGTGTGTGTGTGTGTGTGTGTGTGTGTGTGTGTGTGTGCGTGTGTGTGTGTGTGTGTGTGTGTGCGTGTACGTGTATATACATAAACGCACACACACACATGTTGTATATTTGTTTTACTTTATCACAGATACTTATATACTTCTGCTTAAGAATGAGGCAGTGAAGAATTATGATTAGAGTTAACAGACATGAATAAAGTGTAACCCTACCTTTCCCCTGCCCCAACCTTAACTCTGTGCATTACCTTAAGAAAAACCTTTTCCCAAAAAGTACCATTAATCAACACACTCAAAAACAAAACACAAGCACATACACACATACACAAACATTAAACTAAAATCATTCTCTAACCTAACCCAATCTTAACTCTAACCCAAAAAAGCAATCACTTGAACAAACACACTAAGAACCCATATACACACCTACAAACTATCCCCTTCCTAACTCTAACTCACAAATACGCACATGGATACTCCTCAACCTTATATATACTCCCTTGCCTTTTTCAGCAAAATGGACTTTCCACTAAATGGATCATCAATAAAATGAATATTTCGCACATTGAACCTACAGTGAACACGGTTGCCAAACTGAGCAGCTGACCAAGTTAACTGTTGCCACATATATGTATTAAGTCTGCAATTCCACGATTTTACTTCCTTTTTTTTATTTTGCATAAGGCTTATTTTTCCTACACTTTAATTTGCATCTTGGCACTATGGCATTTAATTGCAGGCAGTTCTTTCCTTTCAGTTTGAACCAGTAACAGTATGATTTAGAAGATTAGAATCCTTGCTTATACTATAAAATACAATAGTCTTTTCAAATAAAAATAAGAATACGATTTTGTGAGTAGATGGAAGTCTACCTTGCATATCATAAAATGGGAAACAATAGTTATATTAATAATGCTCTAGAATATGGCTTTCTTGTATCACAGTTTGTAATAGCAATATGTCTGCCATGTTTTTAAGAAATATTTTGCCAAAGCTGACAGTTCTGGGTGTTGGCTATAGCACCGCT
>NC_056725.1:433493972-433511472 GCF_019279795.1 Protopterus annectens
TGTTGATAAAATCAGTGACTTTAGTTAAAAATAATTATCTGTCAGCTACAGGAATTTGTTGTGTCCTAACTGTTTCTGATAGGAATGTGCAGTTTGCTCTCATTCATGTTTGAGCTGCCCACTCAGTTGTGACAGATGAATGAGACAAATCAGAGTAATTGAGCTCCTTTGGCTGTGTACAGCTCCATTCGCTATGATATTTAATTAAGCAAAGATATAAGTGAGCACTCATTCCCAGTCACAATATTTATACTGACCCAAGTGACAGGGAAATAAAGCTAGTCTACTAATATCTTACTTTGTTGACCTTTGCTTGGCAGAAATTTGAAGTTTAATGAGCAACATATATAAACACCAGATATAGATTGCAGTGGGTAAAAACCTATAGCATGGCCATAAAATGGGATAACTAAACAGTACAGCAATGCAGCACAAAGAAAGAAACAAGTTATACGTGGTTACACATAGCATCATGTGGATCATTTTGTAGTGAGATAAGTATCCTCAAGAATGAGAAAAAGATGAGCTTAGCAGCATAGTTGTCCTTTAATGCAATATAGAAGGTATATGCAAGCAGTATATTTTTGAGAAAACCATGCGATGATAATAGCATGATTTAAGAGTCATCATAGATGGGCAGTTTAAGGATATGTTTAGGATGTAAATATTCAGTTAAAGATTTACAATACTCAAAAAAACTCTTCCTCCCACTTGTGCTGGGGAGACGGAAGCTAATGCACTGCATGATTGGAGGAATGCATGAAAAAACTGCAGGAGTACCCAGGCATTAAGTGATTAGGAGCTGAAGATCTTAAAAACTGGTATTGCAATAGTGAAAACAAACTAGACATACCTTTTTGGACCATAATACCTTTAGCTGCTAGTATATTACATGCTTCATTATAAAGAAAGAGATTTCTAGGATTATTATTTAAATGTTACCCAGCAGTGTTGAAGCACAGTAATATGATAACTAATTTAGACATATATAGATTACCTGCCAACATGATTAATCAGTGCTTTGTTTAACAGGCATACAGAAATATGCAATGTAATCAGCTGATGCAATGTTTTGTGTGTTGAAATACAGTTTAAAGGTCAAGCACTGGTTCTGGGTCATGAAGATCATTGGTTCAATTCCCATAAAACCAAAGTTGTTTGAACAATGTTATGTTAGATAATTTCACTGCCAGGCAGTTACAGAATTTGGTAAAACATAGGACAAAACCATGGCATGAATGCGGCAGTTAACCTGAGCTAATAAAATAAATAATTACAAAGCAGAGACATAGTTTTGTATTCTGCCTAAATGCATCCATATGATCCACCGTAGAATGTAATCACAGAGTAAATATGAATCGCCTGCCATTGTATGAGTTAACACTTTATGGCACAGCAATAGAAGAAAATGGAGTGCCTGTCAGTATCAATCACTGAGAATTGGTTAACGCAAAGGAAGGAAAATGCGGACAAGTGGTCACCGACGCAGTTTCTTTGATATGACTCCTTTATTTCAATGCCTTTTCTTTTTTTTTTTTTTCTAATGAGAAAATTCTATCATTTTGTTTTAAATAACAACCGAGGCTATTCAATTCCACCTGAATTGTTGCTTTCTGTGAAAATAAATAAACAAGTGCGTTATACTAACTGCATAATACAGATGGCATATTTTAAATACAGATAGTTGAAAAATACATACTTGAAAAGGCTTTATGCAGACATGCTTGTTTAACAGGATCTAGGATTATAGAAGTGTTGAGTGTCACAAAACTACAAGGGTATACAAGGGGTTTAGAATTTGTGGTAGTTTTTCAGCACATGTCTCAAAAGAAGAGACACAGGTAATCTTTTATGGTATGAAAAAGTTACAGTATAAGCGAAGATACATTTTCTTTTACAATATACACCAGAACTTGGTAATATTACTGAGCTGCATTCTGGATTTAGTGTAATTTCATACCCTCTAATAAGAAACCGAACACATTCCATACAGAAGTACAAGGGTAAAAGAAAGTCATTTGCATTTTACAGTTCACATGAAACTTATAGGAGAATTTAAGTTGGTAAAATAACCCGCATTATTTAGATAACTATCTCACAATGCAGGTAGTTATAACTACAACTAACTGTGCTATAACAGTGTTCAGAGGGATGAAGAAAGGAGTCAAGAATACTTTCACTACCCAAAGTGTCTGTTAGATGCCAGTTTCCAAACATGTTAATGCATCTAACACACACAAAGCAGTACAGGCAAGCACAATCTGAAGAAATTAAAAAAAATAAATAAATAAAGATATGGGAAGTATCTATTGCTAAAGGTCTTTCAGATGGAGTGATATTTCTAATCCTTAAACCATCAGTCATTATTTCACTGACTAATAATATTTTTTGTTTATGATTAACTGATACCTGATTGCAACAATTGTTTAGCCAGTACCTTTTCCAACTCTGTTTTTCATGTTAAGAAACAATTGAGAGATAAAAGCAGAAGTATGCACATAGCCTGCTTGTATTTCATTGCATATAAATCTATTATATAGCTGTATACAGTTTCCAGTAATTAACATTATTTTAGTTTTATTTTATTTATTTATTTATTATTTAAAAAAAATTACTCATTTTCTGCATCTCTACCATTGGTGTGGGCATTGTTGTAGGTATCCACTACTCTTCAAGGAAAATGGAACTTCCATCAAACTGCAATCTTTTCCAGATAAAATATATTTCTCTTCAAAAAGACATATCTTTTAAAATCTTTTTTATTTTTGCATAGTATATTCAAACACTTAAGAACTAGGTAGGTACCTTTTTTTTGCTACTGGACTTTTTTCTGCAAGGACTATGTATTACAACTGCTCAAGAGACTCGATGCAAGCAGTTTTTCCCTTTTCAAAATTCGCTCTAATGTATGGGTTATGGTTATGTGTTGGGCAGAGCACACAGTGTAGGTAATTCTCTGATTCGTTAGTACATTAGGCTCTTACTTCCTGTATATGATACCACTGCAGTCTATCACTTGGTCATGCTGACACTTGCTCACATTGATTGGCCAGTGCCTGCTAAGTCATAACATTTCCTGATACTACTTCCTGTTACCTGATGATTGGAATGGTTCAGTCAAAAATATACTATGCCACAGGGATTCTAAATTATAGGTGCATGCATTTATACATCCTTGAATTAAATGTTAGTTAACGACATTCTAGAAAATTCCCCTTCATATTTTTTAAGGTTGGAGGCATTTTCAAATATATGCATACCTTGCATTTCATGACCCCATTACTCATTCTTTCATCCCTTAAGTGACAACAAGCTGGGCACTTTGTACATCCCCAGTTTTCAAGTTAAGGAACTCAATATTAGGAGAGATGCTGCAATCTATGTGGACTTTACTAGTATCACATTTTTATAATATTTAGCAATGCCACAGATAGTGTACATTTCCTGAGAGATTATAGAAAAAACTGGAGGTTGAGCTACACTGCATGCAGAATAGCAAGTGACATCATTACATGAGCTATTATGGTCTCCATAACTCCCAGAATACATTCATTAAAATGCTTTAATTTGTCTTTGCTTTTTTTCCAAGCAGTCGGGTAGTATGTCCATCTGAGGATCGGCTCATTACAACTGATTATGACCAGAGCAAAAGTAAAAGAAGTAGAAACTGCTTATTTTGCCTCCTTTTAACCTCCTACCTGCAACTACATTTTCCGTAATTTTAAAGCTGGAGATTTATAGGTTTGGAGGTTGGTTTAAGGTTGTTGTGCCAGCCCTATAACAGATAAGTGATAGTAATACAGGTTGCATTGCTTTGCCAATCATAAAAAAAGTCAAAATGTAATAACATCTTTCAAATTATGATACTACCATAATGTTCTGACGACTGCACAAAAGAACTGGTGAGGTCTTGTGGCAGCTTCCACCATCATCAGCCTGACAGAGACAGAAACCAAGCTGTAGGCAAGGAGTACTGGCTATTAGCAGCTCAGGCCTTTAATCCTACACTGCCTGTTCAGAAACCCAAGCCCATGACAAATCTCTATCACCAGCATTTCTGTTGAATGTTCTGACATTTTACCATCAATGATTGGTATTTACAACATGAGATGCTAGCTCCTCTAGTTGTTCGGTAATACTGCTTCTAATAAAATGAATAAGGGCTCATTCTTATACAGAAGCCCTGCCCCTGTCTAGTACATCTAAAGCATTATCTCTTATCCTAGCCTCAGATGTCCCATCGCTTAGTTTGCCTGTAACACCCACATGATCAGGATTACTGAGGAACTTTACATCCCAGACGGTTCAGAGTATCAGTGGAATGTAGTATTGTCTGTTACTGTGACGCAGTTGTGAATAGGATTCTTACTTTAGCCTATCTGGACCACTGCTATTACATAGATTTGCAAAGCAGAAGCTATTTTGATAAGTGGAGCAGCTCAATATTTGCTATTACAATTTCCATCTACTTCTCATATATTGCAATATTCTTAATGAATGCAAGAAACAGGAAGATGACAACAACTGCACTGCTGTTATAATTATTAGAGTCAAGCTAGATTCTTTGTTTAAATTGTTGTTCACAGTGAAAATTGCATTGCTGTGGTTTGTTCATCATCATCTTTTGGCTTTTCCCATTAGGGGTCACCACAGTGGATCATCTCTTTCCATTTCTTCCTATCCTTTGCATCTTGCTCTGTCACACCAACCGCCTGCATGTCATCTCTCACCACGTCCATAAACCTTATCTTAGGTCTTCCTCTTTTCCTTTTACCTGGCAGCTCCATCCTTAGCATCTTTTTCCCAATATACCCATTATCCCTCCTCAGCACATGTCCAAACCAACGCAATCTCGTCTCTCTTGCTTTGTCTCCAAACTGTCCAACATGAGCTGACTCTCTAATATACTGATTCCTAATCCTATCCATCCTAGTCACACCGAGTGTAAATCTTAACATCTTTAACTCTGCCACATCCAGCTCTGACTCCTGCCTTTTTGTCAATGCCACTGTCTCCAATCCATATAATATAGCTGGTCTCACTACCCTCTTGTAGACCTTCCCTTTCACTCTTACTGCTACCCGTCTGTCACAAATCACTCCTGACACTCTTCTCCACCCATTCCACCCTGCCTGTACTCGTTTCTTCACCTCTCTTCCACATTCACCATTACTCTGAACTATTGATCCCAAGTACTTAAACTTGTCCACCTTTACCAACTCTACTCCCTGCATCCTCATCATTCCTCTACCCTCCCTCTCATTTACACACATATATTCTGTCTTAGCCCTGCTGACCTTCATTCCTCTGCTCTCTAGAGCATATCTCCACCTCTCCAGAGTCTCCTCAACCTGATTCCTACTCTCACTACAGATCACAATGTCATCTGCAAACATCAAAGTCCACGGGGCCTCCTGTCTGATCTCATCTGTCAACCTGTCCATCACCACTGCAAATAAGAAAGGACTCAGAGCTGATCCTTGATGTAATCCCACCTCCACCTTAAACGGATCTGTCACTCCCACTGCAGTCCTCACCACTGTCACACTAGCCTCGTACATATCCTGTACCACTCTTACATACTTCTCTGCCACTCCCGACTTCCTCACACAATACCACAACTCATCTCTAGGCACCCTGTCATAATCTTTCTCCAAGTCTACAAAGACACAATGCAACTCCTTCTGACCTTCTCTGTATTTTTCCAATAACACTCTCAAAGCAAACATTGCATCTGTAGTGCTCTTTCCTGGCATGAAACCATACTGCTGATCACTAATCATCACCTCCCTTCTTAACCTAGCTTCTACTACTCTTTCCCATAACTTCAAGCTGTGACTGATCAATTTTGTCCCTCTGTAGTTACTGCAGCTCTGCACATCACCCTTATTCTTAAAGATAGGTACCAAAACACTTTTTCTCCACTCCTCAGGCATCCTCTAACATTCCAAAATTTCATTAAACAATCTAGTTAAAAATTCCACTGCCATTTCTCCTAAGCACCTCCATGCTTCCATTGGTATATCATCTGGGCCAACAGCCTTTCCATTCTTCATCCTCTTCGTAGCTGTCCTTACTTCCTCCTTGGTAATCTGTTTCACTTCCTGATTCACTATCCCCACATCATCCAACCTTCTCTCTCTCTCATTCTCTTCATTCATCAGCCTCTCAAAATACTCTTTCCATCTACTCAACACACTCTCCTCTCTTGTGAGTATCTTTCCCTCACTATCCTTTATCACCCTTACTTGCTGTACATCTTTCCCAGCTCTGTCCTTCAGTCTAGCCAATCGGTACAGGTCCTTTTCTCCCTCTTTAGTGTCCAATCTCTCATACAACTCTCCATACGCCTTATCCTTAACATTTGCCACCTCTCTCTTTGCCATGCGCCTCATCTCCTTATACTCATGTCTACTTTCTTCATCTCTTTGACAATCCCACTTCTTCTTCGCCAGCGTCTTCCTCTGTATACTCTCCTGTACTTCCTCATTCCACCACCAGGTCTCCTTGTCCTCCTTCCTCTGTCCAGATGTCACACCAAGCACCTTTCTAGAAGTCTCCCTTACTAGTTCTGCTGTAGTTACCCAGCTATTCGGTAACTCTCCACTGCCTCCCAGTGCCTGTCTTAACTCTTCCCTAAATTCCACTTCACAATCACCCTTTCTTAACTTCCACCATTTAATCCTTGGCAGTGCTTTCACATTCCTCCTCCTCTTCTTGATCACCAACGTCATCCTACAGACCACCATTCTATGCTGCTTAACTACACTTTCCCCTGCCACCACTTTACAGTCTCCAATCTCCTTCAGACTGGCCCTCCTACATAGGATATAATCCACCTGTGTGCATCTTCCTCCACTCTTGTACGTCACCCTATGCTCCCCCCTCTTCTTAAAATATGTATTCACCACAGCCATGTCCATCCTTTTCGCAAAATCCACAATCATCTGACCTTCTGCATTCCTCTCCTTAACACCATACCTATCCATCACTTCCTCATCCCCTCTGTTCACTTCACCAACATGCCCATTAAAGTCCGTTCCAAACACTAGTCTCTCACCCTTGGGTACACTCATCACAACTTCATCCAACTCACTCCAAAATTTCTCTTTCTCATCCATCGCACACCCAACTTGTGGAGCATATGCACTAACAACATTCATCATTACACCATCAGTTTCGAGCTTCATAAACATCACTCTGTCAGACACTCTCTTCACGTCTAAAACACTCTTGGCATATTGTTCCTTTAGTATAACCCCTACCCCATTTCCCCTGCCATCCACACCATGATAGAACAATTTGAACCTGTTTCCTATACACCTAGCCTTACTTCCCTTCCATCTGGTCTCTTGCACACACAATATATCAACCTTCCTTCTCTCCATCATATCAGCTAGCTCTCTTCCTATACCAGTCATACTGCCAACATTCAAAGTTCCTACCCTCACCGCTACACTCCTAACCTTCCTCCTCTCTTCCTGCCTTCGGGCATGTCTTCGCCCTCCTCTTCTCCTTTGGCCAACAGTAGCCCAATTTCCACCAGCACCCTGTTGGCTACCAGTATTGGTGGCGGTCGTTGTTAACCCGGGCCTCGACCAATCCGGTATGTAATTATGAAAAGTTTTCCGCATCACTAATTTTTGGCAGAGGTTTTACACCAGATGCCCTTCCTGACGCAACCCTCCCCATTTATCCGGGCTTGGGACCGGCACAAAGAAATGCACTGGCTTGTGCATCCCCAGTGTGGTTTGTTCTGTATACAAATATAACAAAGGCAGCGATGATAAGTTAGATTTCTGTTATTACAAAATTAACTAGCCATTTTGTGTTTACCATGTTATCAGTGTTAATATACCCAATGGCTGGGTATCAGATGAGTGATTCACCTTCATATGTATGTAACTGAGGCACAGAATAAAGACTTCCTTCTTTGCTGTAGACAAAATCATGGAGTGGTGACAGAAGAAAAGAAGTTTGGCATCTCCACATGCCATGGGCCATCGAATCAAAGGCAAAGGCAAATGGATGTATTTCTGGAAGACTGAGAGAGACAATTATAGCACTCTTATTTTAAGCAATACTTGTACAATACAATCTGAGTATGAATAGTTGCTGCTAGAATATGACTGAATTTTACATGTGCTGGTGATCTAACAATTCTTCACTAAACATAGATATGTGTGTGTGTGTGTGTGTGTGTGTGTGTGTGTGTGTGTGTGTGTGTGTGTGTGTGTGTGTGTGTGTGTGTGTGTGTGTGTGTGTGTGTGTGTGTGTGTGTGTGTGTGTGTGTGTGTGTGTGTGTGTGTGTGTGTGTGTGTGTGTGTGTGTGTGTGTGTGTGTGTGTGTGTGTGTGTGTGTGTGTGTGTGTGTGTGTGTGTGTGTGTGTGTGTGTGTGTGTGAATTTACGTCCATCATTCAAATTGCCATTTAATCAAATTCAATCCAGTCAGATCTATTCCATCAAACTCTCACGTAGAGTTAGAGACGAGTAAGAGGTACAATCTTTATGTGTGAGGATGGGAAAGAAGGGCTTGTCTACCTATAAAAAACACTACTTTTACTATAAAGATAGATAGATAGATAGATAGATAGATAGATAGATAGATAGATAGATATAGATAGATAGATATACACACAAACACACACACTTGCATATAATTTACATATATATATATATATATATATATATATATATATATATATATATATATATAGAAATTTAAATAGTGGCATTGTAGATAATGGAGAATATACCGTTAAATGTTTGCAGAGTGTGACTTAGGGCTGTAAAATTATCACAGTAATTCATTTAGTAATGCAATATTATTTAGTGAATGAAAAATTAATTAAAAATAAATTTTGCTTAAAAAGTTGTAACATGAAGAAGGAAGATTAGGATGCTGTTTTTTGTTAATTGGGAGGATGGTTATTATGGGGTATACCAAATGGCCCAGAAATCTGTGGTCCCTGAAGTGGATGGTCCTGCTGGGGCCTGCTGTGGATGTGGCCTGAGGGCCATTCAGTTCATACAAGGTCCAGTCAAGACCTACAGCCATGACTTTATCTTGTGAGCCTGTTTGTGGAAGGACTGTGTGCGATGGTTTCTGTGTTGGTAAGCTACCTCAAAGGATGCTGAACCAGACTTTGAAAATATTGTAAACAAAGTGAATATCTTCATGCAAATCCATGTGGACTACTTTTAAAATATTTTTTTTTTCATATTTGTGATCTGTTGTGCTTTTAAGAGTGAAATGGGGGTGGGGGGTGGGGTGGACAGACATTTTGGTCAGTGACTTGACAAAATACAGTTCTTCACTATACCTGTCCTGACAACCATGTATACTGCTTGAGCCAAGATTTCTTAACATCTTGTCTTGCTTAGTTATTTTCCAAAGGGATGTCACCTAAGAGAACTAAGGCATACCATAATATGAGAAAATGTTCTCTTCCCAGCTAACAGTGGAAGCAGTAAAAACCTTCATGGACATAGATGGGACTGGTTATACTGACTATGGAAAACTTAAAACAAAAAACTGTTAGGGCTGGGATAATTTCTGATGTACAAGCTACAAATGTCACAACTAGATGTCTAATGCTGACTACTTTGTTAGAGCTCAGCTGTGTGGATTAAAGCATATTGCACAACTCTAGTTAGAACTTGATCATATCAGTAAAATGAAAATGTTAGAAATTCTAGCAGTAGATAGATCTAAAGTACATCCCCTAGTAATACGAGAAAGTGGAAGGTGCAAAGTGGTCCCAAGAAATTTTGACAAGTTAGACTCTTGAGTAAAATACTTATCAATTAACTCGTTGTTTAAAACTGTGCAGTTTCATAACATGTAACTTTACTTTAAACAAAAAAGTTTCAAGTAATGACATAACTTGACTCAAGGAAAAATGTGTCAGATAGCTATGCTCTTTTACACAAGGGATGAGAAGTAAGGCAACACTGGTAATGTGAATACTGATAAGCCCGCTACAAGTGAATATGATAATAGTGAAGCTAGGGGTATTAAATCAGACTTCTGTTATTGTATTAAAACTAAGTAAAGTATATTACATTTTTGTAAGCAAGTTAAGTTCAAGCTTATATCTTAGAAGCATGATTATGATTGTCTGAGGGTCCTACATATATAAACAAAAGACTAGTAAGAAACAAAAAGTGGAGATGATATGCAGTCAAGGTGATGGGAATGAATATCCAATCACCCATGTGAAATTCAAACATTTCAAGGTAAACATCTGCACTCTACAGCTACAGTTTGTGATTTGGCTAAGACATTATAATACAAAGGATTTTACTCAGTTTAAGGCAATATAGAAGAAATGGAAAAAGGGAGCAGCTGTGGATGTTGTATGCATGCCAATATAACTAACAAGAAGGGGTGAAATAGTCTGATAAGCTCATTCAGCCAGCAATGGGAGAAGGAGGGAGAGAGAGAGAGAGAGAGAGAGAGAGAGAGAGAAAAGACAGAGCAGGGCACTGACATTCTTATATTGTTATATGCTGAAAAATCGCACCATAGAGATATTAGAATGTACCTGTGATTATAACATAAACAAGATTCCTTGTGTTAACACAAACATGTATCAACAATCGATAAAAAGAAGCTAAATTCTTTAAGAGATGTTTAATCTTATTCCAAGATACATTCAAGAAAACATAGTTTTTCAACTATAGATATCTTATATAAATGGTTGGTTTTCTAATGTTTATTTTTGAAATTGTTTCTCCACTTTAAGCTTTGACTGTGTAAATATTTATTTGATATATATACTATATATATGTTTATGTTTCTGAAAATCAATAAAAATGTATTCAGTACAAAAAGAGATGTTCTACAGAAAGTGAAGGAGAAATTGTTATAAAAGTATGAAATGAGAATCAGCAGAGACAGGTGACCCCAAAAGTAACTTAAGAAATGGACATTAAAGAAACAGAGAGGATAAAAGTAGAAGAAAAAGAAGGTATTTAAGGGATGACACTCAACTCTTCATAACAAAAAATAAATAATAAATCTGGATAGGCAAGAAAATGTAGAATTCTGAATCATTTCCTTTGAAAATGGAAGAGAAAGGTAAAAGGCCAAGGGAGCCCCCATTTCTTTGGAAATGTAACAGAAGGTTGAAGGAAATGGCACCCTCAGTAGCCTTTATATACATTAAATGAGTTAGAGAGGAATGAAATATTTGCCCGGAATTTTTCTCAGCAAACTAGTGAAGAAAGTAACCCTGAATTAGCAGGCTTATAGGTAAGACACATAAACTCCAAAGAGACAACAGAAGTGGGACACATCATAATATAAGAAACAGTTTACTTCCCTCGTAACAGTGGAAGCACTGACAACCTTCATGGAAAGATAAGACTGAATAGAACAAGGAAGGACGTAAGTAAAGTTATTGAAGAAGATGCTGACCAAGATGTTCCAATTAATTCATATTCCTATTTTAAGTTAAAAAAATAATCTCTTATAAAGAGTAAGTTTAAGATGGGGTGGATGCTGCATTAGTTGTTACTTTCCAAATATTATAGGACCTTAGAGTAAGCTATGCCATAGTATTGTGTTAAAAGGTCACATGGGGACAGTCAAAACTAAGGGAAGAGTAGTCATTGTGAAAATAAGGGTCGAGTTTAGATATATTTTATGGGGCAGATAAAATGAAAGAGATGGGCATTTGTGTTTATCTTGTCCAGAATCTCAGAAAACTGTACTCCATCTTAGAAGTGTGTACACTGATTCCAATGCCAATTAGACAAGTGCCATTTGAGTGCATTACAATGGACATGATGGAGTCACTGTTGATGTCTAGCAATAGATATCAGTGCGTACTAGTAATAATGAATGATACTACAAGAATTTCAGGTGCTGTACCATTGCATAAGGCTAAAGCTAACGCTATTGCCAGAACGTCGATGCTGTTTTTATGTTCAGAGTGGCTATCGTTAAAGTGACAGTTACTGATCAAGTCACAGCTAATATGCCAAGCATCAGCTAAGTCAATGCTTTAAGGTTAAAGAAACATCAATATATTATTCACAGACTGATGGCTTAGAACAAATTTTAATAAAATATTGAAGCCAACGTTAATAAAAGAGATTGATACAGATGGAAAAAAAGAAGTAGATTATTCTATGGTTGGCTTGTCAGCTGAAATTCATACAGAAGAAACCAGAGAATCATTGCCGGACATACAGTATGAAGAATAATTGTTAAAAGTACCAAAGCTGGAATTAAGAGAATTTAGGATAAAAAAAAGTGTCTTCAGAAATGCCACGCAGGTCTAAACTGAAAGCACATAACACAGAGAAAACATTTAGAATGAAGCTTAGTCTAAAAAAAATTACAGAGTATCTGAACCATTGAAAAAATCAGTGAAAAGGAAGATTAAAAGATGCTCGAATTTGGAGTAATAAAACAGGGACAGCTCCTTAACCTGGTGGAAGTATTAGATTGTGTAATAACTTTGTGGAACTGAATAGCATTTCAAAGCTTGACCATGCACAGAACTGCCAAGGTACTAGATAACATAATAAAAAAAAACACTTAAGAATAGTAGAATGATTAAGAAGTATTTGTAGATACCACTTCCCCCTCTACTAAAAGATCACCCTTTGTAATCCCTAATGAACTGTTGTGAAATACACAGTATTATCGTTTGGCCTGAATGATGCTCTGCACCTTTCAGAGATTTGTGGATAAAATACTGAAGTTTCACTCATGCTATGCTGCTGTATAGCTGGATGATGTGGCCTTCCAGTCAAAGGACTGAGTGTCTCAGCAAACATGCTGACTGTATTGGAATCTATGCAAATGGTAGTTTTGACTGTGAACCCTAAGGAAAGTAAACTGGAAAGAAATATGCTGGCTAAACTCGACACGCTCCTACCACTGTGACTACAATGCTCAAATTACACTGCCCCCCAACTATTACCACAATCTAAAATATGCTGATTAAGCTGGTCTCATCCATGCCAAATCCCCTCCAGAATTATGCTAGTTAGGTTGATTCTATTCCTTGAGACCATTGCATGTTTACATCCATCTAAAAGGAATGCTTGGCTGAAAAGTGGGCCTTCTTGTCCATAAAATATTATTTCTTAGGTAAGTATGTCAGCCTGTTTACTGATTTTGCCTTATTATAATGGCTAAGTAAACAACAACACAGCAATACATATTTATTTCTCTTGGCAATATCACTCCAGATCTTCCAGTAGACTGTCAAACATAGGCAGTAACTGGTTAATAGGAGCAGTAATGCAATTTCTAGATCTTACAACTCAACTGTATAAGTCCAAATCTGATAGTTTTGTGCTAGGTGGGGGTAGCTGTCATATCATTATGAAGAAAATGGGGAAACTTGCCTTTAAATACACATTATGACTTGTGGCTGTAAAATTCTTACAGTAATGCGGCAAGGCAATTAATGGTCTGAGGTAGTTAAGTAAAAATGAATTACCAATCAGTGCACTATAATCAAAAAACGCTGTAGTCTAAAGAAGAAAATCAGGGGGTTGGATCGTCAGTTAGGAGACTCACTATGGGGTAGAAAAGACTACGCTGATCAAAGATTTGTGAGTTCTGAACTTGGATGCACCAGTTGGAGCCTATTGTAGATGCATCCTGAGGTAAATTCAGGCAAAGCACTTTGTGGAGCTGACATAATGGCCTAACAGAGGTGAGAAGGCTGGAAGGGTGAGACAATGTGCCTTGAGTTTTATTTCTTGCACTGCTTTTCCTCAGTGTATCTGTACTGTGAGTTCTAACATAAATAATATTTCATATATTTCTTCTTTCCAGTTCTGATATGAAAGTTTTCATTCACTGTGCCATCATCAAGATCCATCTTCTTTTCTTCTGTCCATTTCCACCAGCTGTTACATGATGCCACCTTTTGTTGTCACTCCATCTGCTATGACTTATCTGAGGGTTGTGTTGCTTTGCTTATATACACTTCAGTTTCTCTACTTTGTGCTTCTCATCACTTTTGTATCTTTCTCTGTCTCACATCACCATCAAGCGTTTGTCCAGGTCAGATCTTTGTTCTTTGTGCTTTCTATTTCATATCTTCCTTCTCACTTCTATTTCCCAGTGTCTTTGACCCTTTTAATACTTTTCCTCCTCTTCATCATCCCTGTTGTCATCCATTTTGCCTTTTTCTCTTTTTTGTTTTGTTAGTAGCCTGTTAAATAATGGTCACCTTTTTGATCTGGCTGCCTAATGTTTCCTAAAGCCACTAGTCAGTTGCCTGAGCATCTTAACTTATTTCTTCTGTCACCCCACATCATTTGTATGACATCCCAGAATTTTTTTGTCTCGATATTATCCTGCCAGGTGACCAACAGACATCTGCAGTCCCATGGACATACTCATACACTTGAATTCATCACACACTGTTTCAGATGCCTTTCTTCTTCTTCTGTTTAGGTCTGCTGAATAGTCTGGGGATATCTATATTGAAGTGCCTTTCATCACCATTGGTTGTTTTCCTTGTGTGGTTGTAGTTTGCAAAGTATATGCCTTGTCAAGTTACCTGCCTCTGTTTATTATCTACCCTGCAGACTGCCATGTCCAGGCCCTCTGTAGTGCTTTTACTATAATATATATATGCTTCCCAGTTCATCTTCCATTTTTTATTACGATTATTCCTGTAATTCTTATGTTGCTCTGCCTGAATGTGTTATCTTGCATATCTGCTTGAAATCTTACTTCCTGTGCCACAATGTTTAATCTTTGAAGACATCTCATGAGTTTTTTTCCTGTATTATCACAAACTTTGTTACTTGTGTCTTTAGAGTCCTAATCCAATTTCTCTAGTGCATCCTGCTGTATGCTTTATCCTCAGCTGTCAAGTGAGTTGTCAACTGAATATTTACAGCACTTTTTTCATTTGTTCTTCTAGATTTTCAGTGTTCTTAGCAGTTGCTTCTTGTTATTCACTTACTCACATTTAGGGGTTTTTCTTCTTCTTCAGTGCAGATAATTTTATGTGGATGCAACATGGAATTAACAGGATAAAGAAGGAACTCACCATTTATGCAACCATCTTTCTAGTAGCTCAAATACCAACCCAGCAATTTGCAGTTTGCCGGCAACATGTATGCAGATCAGGTGACTACAGTCCTATATAACTTATACATGAAGTTGGAGTACATGGTGGTGGTGGTCACCAACCCCTTAGGGGTATCAGACATCCAATGGTGGTGGTATGACATCTGTGACATGCATTAAGTGCAAAGTGATTTTCCAAAATGCAGAACAGCATAAATAATATCTGTAAAGAAAACATTTTCTTCTAGAAGTAAATTAAGAAAATAAATGCAAATAGAATGTCTAGAAAAGGAGAGTTATATTAAAAGCAGTAAGTAATAGAATCCAGTAAAGTAAAACCATCCATATCCAAACAGACCATTCTGTTATTTAGACTGCCAAATAATTTTATTTGTTTGTTTGTTTTTGTTGATGTGGCAAGTCTGACAAGGCAGTAAATTCCATTTCCAATGGAGGCCTGGGGAGAAAGTTCCAAAAAGAGGAATACAATTATACTTTAAAATACACGTGTGTCAGCTTCATTATTAAAGATTTAATATTTTCAAAAAAAAAACATTGCAGGATGGCATGCACATTTAACCAAGTAAACAGAAAACAGGTGGCAATCTCAGTTAACCTATTCTTCATTAAAATTCTCTGCAGAAAATAAAATGAAATGCTTATTAGTGGCAAGCATGTCTTTGTAGATGTATAAGATATTTAGAACCTTATTTGATGTATAAAATTGCATTCAGCACTTCAGAACTGGAATAATATAGAGCTTTAGAGACACACCCATGGATTTAAGGTGCCTAATCTGCATAGCAACTTGGCTTGTTACTGTATTGGCTTGGCATCCAAGATTATACTCAAGGAGCTACACAAACTTTAAGTGAAGTGATTATAAATGTTTATTTAATGTTTTTCTCTGGAATATTGTGAACAGTTTTTCAAATTTATTCGAGGTATGAGTGTGCTCAGAAATAATAGTTAAATCCATTGTAACCTATGATAATTAAATAATCTAAGATCTAAATCCAAAATAAAATAGTCATCATGAAGATTTAGCTAAATGTACTGTACATGCAAAACTGTGGTCAATAGAATCATAACTTTTCTTGGGCAACTAGAAGAATATGTGACAATCTTTAAACACGTGTGAAAGTTAATACAAATACATTTCTCACAGTCAAGGGAATATTCTTATCACCACTTGCCTAATTGGATAAAATGCAGTGTTTTCTAGTTTCATCTTATCTATACCACTTCATGATAATTAATATGAGGCATTTAAAAATGTATCTAGAAACTCAACCATTCTAGCATATTCATAATATTCATAATTAACCGACTGCGTGACTTTTTTCCTGATAGAAATAAAAACATTGTAAAGAACTATTAAATAATATAATGCTGGCCTGTTTCTTACTTCATAATTTGCAGATATTAAGACATAGTGAATCATTTTGACTTGACTTTTTGCTTGGTCTGGGCAGCTCCCAATCTTCTTCATCAGTAGAACACATTTATCTATACAGTAATAAGATTAAAATAATTTAAAAATTCATCTCCACTAGAAAATATTGATGATAAAAAGAACTACACTATATATATATATATATATATATATATATATATATATATGGCTTCATTATATGAGGTCAGATAAGAAGTGTGTCTGGCTCTGTTTTCCTTAGCAGACAGCCGATGTATGTAATAATAATGTTTTCTCTTTATTCTGCCATTTATAAAATAAGCAATGAAAATGAAGAGCAAAAAACCTAATATAAAAATACATGCATGATATAAATTAATGTAGAGACATATTAACAGGCAAAACGCCTCCTAATAGGTTATCCCACATTCACATGTGCATATGCAGATGGCAATAGCATACTGCGCAGAATTCACATTTTAGGAATTCACGCCCTCAGCCTGTCATCAGTACTTACTGAAAACAAAACAGCTGTGTGCCTAGTATCTTTAAAACTGATACCTTAACTAAAACTTGCTGAATGGGTGAACAAGACAAAAACCTGTCTGCTTGACTGGTATAGCTGTTTCCAGAATCAGTATCAAACCTATCAACCTCTCAGTGAGAGTAATCTGGACAAAGCCAGAAATAATGAGGGGACGAAGGCCCAAAACGGGGACAGATTTTAAATATTGCTCCTATAAACTTTGAAAGTTGTTAGAATAACAGACTCTGTGTTATTATATACTTTCTGAAGGATAGGAAGTCTGAAACTCAAATGTTTGTCATTATTTAGTATTACTTATTGACTTCTGCCCTTAATTATTTGTGAGAAAACTGCAAATTTCTTGAGGAACAGACCAAGATTTTGAGGCAAAAATCTGGACATTCTGTGAAAATCTGGACAGTTGAGAGATATCATCAATATTAATAGTTGCACTCTAAAAGTCATGATCTAAACAATGCATTGGTATTGTGTAACCATTAACAG